>NC_029790.2:133993843-133998130 GCF_000816755.2 Arachis ipaensis | reverse complement strand
CGCAAAAAATAATTGCAAAAAAAATTACCTTAATATAAATTCGCCAAATTTTAGTAATGAATATGTCTCTTTTTTAATCATATTTATAAACTATAATATCAAACTAATCAAATTTTTTATTTTTATTATGTATATAACATTTAATTATTTCCATCATTTTTTTCAATTTAAAACAAAATCCTTCCTATAACTCACATTCTTGTTTTAAGACTAGTACTGTCTATCATCACACAAACTAATTATTTGCAGATTATATTTTTATTTTAGCAAATAAATAATGGACATAAAATGTACATCTTTTCGGAAAATTAGTAGCCTGGTTACGTCAATATTATTATATATCTTGCACGTGTGATGGACAATTAAAATGAAAGATTGTAATCTGTAAATGTATGTCTTTCACTTGCATTGTTACTTCTTAAAAACCATCAATAATTAATTAGTCATAAAATATCATAAAAGTATAAAGAGATGAGATGTGACTGAACACATTGTTAACAGGTATCTAGTTTGTTTCCTCTATTGTCCATTCATTTCTAGGTATATAGTACAGCGTGTCTCTGTGCACATACATATATGTTTAATTTGTTGTTTTGACTAATTTAAATGAGATAAAAACATGCAACATTTCAAAAATATATTTCTTTTTAATTATTTGGTAACTAAATAATTTAGAAGAAATAATTCAGCTCCATCTATCTCTTTCAGGTTTCAATGAAAGGAATAATTGAGAGAGTTGAAAGTTGAAGATTTGATAAAAACGTTTTGAGATATTGTCCATCCATGTCCCATTACTTAGGCCTGCTAATTAATTAAGAGGTTCCAATTGCCATGTATCCTATCAAAACTTTTATAATATAATACATAACTCAATGTGACATAGACCCATTTCTATTTATTTGAGAAGCAAAATTTATATATATAGGTAGGTGAGGCAAATGCAAGAAAATTAGAGGTCCGGCAAGGTCACTATATGGCCATGTGGGAAGTGGGCTCCATAGTAGGTTGAGAAGAAAACCTTCAAAGTAAGATAGAGGGAGGAAAATCATCTTTGGTTGATTGAGTAGCTAGTTAATTCACTCGTACATTTATAATAGGGGTGTGTATGGTCTAGATCGGTTCGAAAATTTGGTCTGGGCCCAGATATTTTAGTGGTTATTTTGGTGTGATTTTACTGGGTCTAGGGTCGGATAAGGGTTTTAAAAATAGACCCGATTATTATTTCAGGTTGGGTCCGGACCATGGTTCGGGTCGCTCGAAGTCAGCCCGGTGACCCGGTCATCATACACAATTAATATTTTGTGTTATTAGTGATGGATGATGACTATTCTTATATGGAATTTAAGTATTGTAAACTTTAATATTTTGTGTTATTAGTTATTATAAAACTATAAGTTAATGTTTTATGTTTAAAATGCATAAGATTTTAGACTAATGCATAATATTGTGTTATTTATATTGATTTAAATATTTGGTGTTATTAGACAATATTAGTATTGATTATGGTTATGCTTTAATTTTAGAGAAGAGTTGGTTCTTGTTATATTTTTCTAAGTGAATTTTACCATGTCAAATAATGGTTGGAGTCTTGAAAATTTAGATATTTTTACATGCTAACTTATAAGAAGGTATCAAGGTAATATAATGTTAACGGCGCGGTTTTCACCCGATTTTTACCCGGTATAATCGTGGTCCGAAAGTGTATAGGTTTTATCGGATCTAGGACCGAGTTCGGGTCTAATAAATAGGCTCGGTATATATTTCGAGTCGGGTCTGAATCACATCAAATCCGATTTCACCCGGCCATGCACATCCCTAATTTACATAAGTATCAAAGATTTGAATTTTATTTTACGTATGTAATAATTTATTAGTCAGTAATATATCCTTAATTAGAGTTTAAATTTGCCATATATTAATAATTAGTTTAGATTTGCCATATATTAATAATTAGTCTACCAGAGTAAAAAATATCGTGAACAATAAAAAGAAAAAAAAAGAGAGAAGGATATTCAAATGGCCAATAGGACAATAACAAGGGTCAAATCACCATCTTTGCAATGATCATGCTCCACATATATATTTTGCCATATGGTATCAATAAACCAAAGGATCGGATGTTAAGTTGGTAATCCTAATTATAAAATGCAAATTTTTTTGCTGAAGAGTAAAATTGGGCTCAAAAATTTTAATATGGGAAGTAAATTAGTGTTTTGGTTAGAAATGGGAAATATTGTATTTTACTCAATGGTGGATGTATATTCAACACGTAGGGGCGTGGTGATTGCAACGAGTGTCAGGTGAGATGACGTGGCGCAGGATGAGTGAGATACGGTGGCAAAATGTGGGGGCGTGCTAACTCAAAACGTGGGGGCGTGATATAGAGCAAGCCCGGTGAAGCAGCAGCCAGCAAGCCCTCCTTAAAAGAACGCTTCTGTTTATATAGAGCAAGCCCTCCTTCCCCTCACTAACATTCTTTTTATCTCATTGTAACAAAAGCTTCCGTTTATATAGAGCTGGGAATGTCCTGCACGCTGTTTACCGGGGTGAGACATGTCTCCTGCATGCCATCAGCTTCAGCACGCCCCCCGTGGTGCATCGGGACTCTGCCACGCCAGCTCCACCACGTCATATCGCCCCTGCGTGGTGGTACACGTTGCACCATAGCAGAGTCACCACGCCCCTGCGTGTTGACCGGCAGCTCCACCACCCGATAAATCTTCCCATCCTCCAATATTCTCCCAAAACACCAACTACTTTTCCATAAGAAAAATAATTTTCGGTAAAATTGAGTGAAAAATAATTTTTTTTATTAGATTTTAAAAAATATAATTATAGTATATAATTGACATTGTCAAATTTTGTTTGATATATAATATTTTGGGATCGGAAAATTTATCAATAAATTATATATCTAATTGTAAATTATACAGCTTGCTATGTTTTTTTAGATAATTTTTAAATGATTTTGTAAGTATCACACTGTTGTTTAGGCATTGTCAACAAAATATCACCTAACTATCTATATATGCATGGTAATGGTGATGACGAGTACAAGAACGTAGGACAATTACATTTCTAAAATCTATTGTTATTAGAGTTAAAGAACTTAAGTCCTAATATAAAAGATTTTTCATCTTATGCTAATTCTTGAACGAAATTCTAGAATGGAAGAAATAGTTCCATAACTCTAGCTAACATAACATATACATAACTAATCATGGATGCAAGAAAGAGGTGCAAAACCTCGGGTTATTTAAGAATAATTTAATTTGATTTAAATATTTATTGATATTGTTAAACTTTTAATACTATTATATAATTAATAATATCAATTCTCTTATTTTACTAACAATCATTTCAACTTATTTACCTAAATGTGAAACTTATAATTGCAAAAATAATAATCTTGAGTGAATTTCTCAAAATTAAAATAAATATATATACGGCATGATGAGACGGTAGATTATTTATTTTTTGGTTATTATATTGGTGATGAATTTTATGAATTTATTTTTATTATTCTTAATTTAACATGTACTAGTCCCAATATAAATTAGAAATTAGGAGATAAATTGATAGTGGAGGGTTGTCAAGTTGACGTGAGTGGTTACGGTGTCTGTACCCTTCTCATGTTTTCACTCTATAAAGTCTGGATATGGGCCATCATATTATCCCATTTGATAGCTATTTAAGTAATAATTTAACCGCTGGAGATGTGGAGTGGTGAGCTAACTCGTCCGTCAAGATTTGAATTTATGATCTGTATTTAATAATTTATTGGCCAATAATAAATTTTTAAATAAAACTCAAATTCACGACGAACCAATTTTTAACTTGTCGAGTTGAGAAATATTATAAAAAATAAAAAAATAATTAATAATTAAACCTTCCCTTCACGGCTTCACATCATATATATAATCTTTCTTTTTATTATGTTTAGCAACAAAAATCTCCATTGCAAGGTTTACTTTCCAGTTTTGAACCTAAACAAACACTACGTTAGATATAATATTTTTAGTGTAAGCAGTTTCATAATATAATATTAAAAATTATATGACAAAAATTAGAATTTGACTTCTCTATCTTGACCTCTAAAACAAATTTCAACATAAAAAACACTATAGAAAAAGTTTTGGTGTCAATACTTTTTAACTAACAAAGTAGTCAATAATTGATAACTAACAAATTATCTAAAATTAAAAGAATTAAAACATAAAAAAATCAACTTAAAAAATATTTAAAAGAAAAATAAAACTAATTTAGAATATAAAATGTATAATTTAG
>NC_029790.2:133990357-133993229 GCF_000816755.2 Arachis ipaensis | reverse complement strand
AAATTGTAACGATGAGAAGAAAAAGAAAAAAGAAAAAAGAGATAAAAGAATAATTTTATAATTCAATTACTTATAATTCAAATAACTGTAGTATATGCGATAAATAATTCGATATTTTATTATTGTTATAAGTTTATGTGAAGAAAAAACATGATTACTATATATTTTTGTGATTGATAAAATTTTTGAAATATAGTGATCGATATGAATTTTCATTAGTGATATCTTTAAATTTTTTAAGTGGAACTTTTTTTTTTAAGGTTTTGCCTCTTTTTAGAACAATCGGTATATTGTAGCTTTTTTTTTGGACGGTAGTACGTTGTATCTTATTTGCGACATTTAATATTATGTCCAGTGGATTCAAGTTTGGGCTTATCCATGGTGGCCCATTAAGTTTAAAAGAATTTCTCTAATTAAATAGATTGGTCTATCTTTACTAATCCACTTAAATAAGTATTAAAGGTTCAAATCTTGATTTATTGGCCAACAACAAATTTTTAAATAAAAATTTGAGATAAATTAATCATTGATCTTCAGAAGAAGTGAACAAACAAAGTGTGACAAAAAATTTATGATCAAATTTTCTTATGAACTATGAAGTGTGAATATTTGTTTATAACTTTACATTAAGCAAACTTTCCTTCAGTATAATTTATTTTGCTGGAACTACTACCATATAATAATCATTCAACAAAGAAAGAAAAGTCAAGCAATAATGTTTTTTATATGTATGATATTTTTTTTTTTTTTACTAAAGATAGGAGACTCGAATCCGTAACCTCTTAATTGAGTATGGAAAGATTATGCCATTTGAGCTATAACTCATTGGCTATATGTATGATACTTGATACAATGAGGATAGTATATATTAATGGAATAAAAACTACTATCTTAGCAACCGAAAATAATTTATTATTAACAAAATATTTGAAGTAACAGATTTAGAAAACGAAAAAAGATTTAGCGGTGAGAGATTTAAATTAAGTCTTACATTTAAATTTTATTGTTTTATTTTTAAAGTCTTGCCTTTTTTCTAGAAAATTTAGTATTTTTTGTTCTTTAATTTTAAATATCTTTATTACATTACTAAAACTATCACTTTATCATAAAACTAATTTAGAGTATAAAATTTAAAATTTAAGATTTATAATTTAAAATTTATGGTGAGGGACAACTGGTGGCTGACATTAGTACTAGACTACCAGTGGTGGGTAAAATTGTAGTGCTGAAAATTAAAGAAGAAAAAAGAAAAAGAAAATAAAAGAATAATTTTTAAAAAATGTGGTTCTTATCTTTTTATTGCATTCTTTTTGTCAATCCAATACTGTTGACTAAATTGTTGGTTGAATGGTGGTTCTCTAATATTATTGTATTAATTTTTTTTTGGACACAAACTTTCATCTATACGTGTATATTCATCCACTCATCTTGTTCCTTTTTTCCTTTAATTTTGTTGATTGTATTATAGAATTAATATTTTTTAGTCGAATATAAACAATAATACTTTCTATGTTTAACTTTACAATCAAAGATGAGCTTAATTAATTTTATATGTATTTTAACTGTAACAAAATTAACATTTAATTGTTATTCTTCCTAAAAGAAAGTTATTAACAGCACATTATTATCAATAATATTATTTGTACATACTCAAAAAAGAATCGAAATTAATAAATATGTAATTGGAATGAATTGAATTGGATTTGTTGGACTCATCTAGGATGTGCATGGTTCGGGTAAAATTGGGTTTGATGTGACCCAGACCCGATCCGAAATATATATCGGGCATATTTGTTAGATCCGAACCCGGCCATAAACTCGATGAAATCTATACACGTTCGGGTCACGATTATACCGGGTAAAAACTGGGTGAAAACCGGACCGTCTACATTATCTTGATACCTTCTTATAAGTTAGCATGTGAAAATATCCAAATTTTCAAGACTCCAACCATTGTTTGACATGGTAAAATTTACTTAGAAAAATATAACAAAAACCAACTCTTCTCTAAAATTAAAGCATAACCATAATCAATACTAATATTGTCTAATAACACCAAATATTTAAATCAATATAAATAACACAATATTATACATTAGTCTAAAATCTTATGCATTTTAAACATAAAACATTAACTTATAGTCTTATAATAACTAATAACACAAAATATTAAGGTTTACAATACTTAAATTTCACATAAGAATAACCATCATCCATCACTAATAACACAAAATATTAATTGTGTATGATGACCGAGCCACCGGACCGACTTCGGGTGACCCGAGCCATGGCCCGAACCCGACCTAAAATAATGGCCGGGTCTATTTTTGAGACTCTTACCCGACTCTAGACCCGGTGAAATTACACCAAAATAACCGCTAAAGTGTTCGAGTATGAGTCGGGTCTTCGGATTGGGCCGGACCATGCACACCCCCTAGACTCATCCAATAGCTGGACTCGATCTCTTACATTTACCTCAAGTTACTATTTATTGAGTTTCATTGAATTTTTTGTGGTAAATTATTTTTCAATTTTGGTTAGTTTATTGTTAAACTAAGACTACTAGGTTAGGGCATACCCATGGGCCATGGGCTACTAATTCTTACGTTATAATAAAAAAAAATATTAGAGTTTAAATCTCGTCTTATATGTAGTAATTTAATTTATTGGTCAACAACAAATTTTTAAATAGAGTTCAGATACACATTAGATTAGTTCTTAAGTTATCGGATTATAAGACACTATAGATAAAACAAAAATATTAGTACTTTTTTTTTTAGTTTTGGACTAAATCCTAAACCTTTACGAAAAAAATATAACCCTAGAAAAAATAAGTCAAATTGTGAAAGTGCAAAATGAAAACAAAGAAAGT
>NC_029790.2:133987555-133990323 GCF_000816755.2 Arachis ipaensis | reverse complement strand
TTTTAAATATACTCTTTGATATGAGTTCCAAATAAAGAAATATATTATTATATCTTAGATATAAAAACTTTCTTATTTTTGTATTATTTTTCTATTTTTTTAATTGTTTGCTTTATTTTCCATCATTCAACATAGTTGTTCTAATCTATTTGGTAATTTAACATTCCAATCTTTTTAACATTCATTTTGATTGCTGTTATTTTTTTTCCCTCAATCATCAATCAAATATCATCATACCTAATAATTCTTACTTGATATTTCTAAGTTTTAATATTATAAAATCTTCACTAGATATATTTATTTATGTCTTATAGATCCTTATTGTTTATACGTATGTATATTATATTTTTGTAGAATATATTTCAAATGGAGAAACTGAATCGAATCCTAAAAAACTAAGCATAATACTTGTTTTAAAATATACAAAATTTTTCTACTCTCTACTATATATATCTACTATACCATAATAGTTGTCCAATACATTCTTATTGTTTGCTTTACAATTTTCTTCTACATACTTTTCTTACTTGAATATTGAATATTATTCATCATGTCTGATCAAGAGAAGAAATACAAGTGTGACCAATGTGATGAAAAATTTTCTACCCCAAAAAATTTGCGTAGCCACAAGAGCAAATCTCACAATCCAATTATTTATAATCCAAGTCACTGTAATATATGTGGCAAATACTTCGACATTCAATCATTGTTACAAGTTCACATGAATGAAGAACATGGTTACTAATTTTCTATATACTTTTGTGATCGATGAAGTCTTTAAAATATACATATAAGTCTACAAGTTATGTTAGAGTTTAGGACAAGAGTTAATATATATAATATTTTATTTATTACTTTGTTATGAATTTTCTTTTACAATATAGTTTGAAAATTATTATCTTATTAATTAGAGTTTTAGAATTTTAGCTTATTTTATATGGATTCTTATTATGTACGGATGTGTCTTTTTTTTTTATTTGTTAAACTTGCAGAATTATATTTGATCAATAAAAATAAAATTTGAGTTTCAGTCTTAATCTTTATAAGTATTTTTCTAGATCTTGTTGATGTATGATCAATATAAATTTTTACTTGTAATGTCTTTGAATTTTTTAAGTGGAATTTTATTTTTTAAGGTCTTGCCTTTTTTTTAGAATTATATAATAATATAGTATATCGTATCATTTTTTTAAGCCATGGGTAGTATATTGTATCTTATTTACCTCTATTTAAGTTTTGCCTTTTTGGGACAAATGCCTCTATTCAAGCCATCCACGTGAATTCTATTACATAAATCTAATCCACGCAATTATTTTAATACACAACTATTATATTTATATGGAGCCAATGCTAAATCGAATTCAATTAGTTCGATAATACGGGTCTATGAAAAAAATTACATTTTATAAAGTTAAAAAATTTTTATTATGTGATAGATTAGTAAAGGAGTACATTGCAAATTTTTATAGAGATGAATTTTTGAAAGTCATTTAATTTAAAAACGTAATTTAAAAAATAAATATTGGCATACTTGCATAATTATGAATTGATGATATGATAAATACTTCTCAAAAAGCTATTCTAATGCTTGACTTCTAAACACCGAATTATTTATTTAAATAGTTTAATTTTTATCTAACTTAATATAATAAAGTATGTTTAAACCTTATTATTATTATTATTGTAAATAATTTTATAAAATGTGAAATTTTTTTAGAAGATTTTATGAGTATTATAAAAATTTGTAAGTCAATTTATGTAAATTAATTCAAGATACTTTTTATAATACTCATGGCATCTTTTAAGGAAGTTTTATAAAAAAAAAAATTATTGTAATTATTTATTTTGTAACGAGTACAACTAAAATTTTAATAACAATAATTAAATTAAACATAGTTACGATGAGTACTATCAAAATTTATAATGTATTCGTTACTAATCCATCACATAATAAAAATTTTCAAAATTTATAAAATGCAATTTTTTTCATAGACTCGTATTATCGAACTAATTGAATTCGATTTAGCATTGACTCCATATAGATATCATTGTTGTGTATTAAAATAATTGCATGAATTATATTTATATCGTAAAATTCACCTGGTTGGCTTGATTATTCGAAGCAGCCAACTTCGAACATACTCATGCACATTTTTGAATTACATATATATAATTCAAAGGAGTCAGATTCGAACTACACTTTGAATTGCTTTCCTCATAATTCGAATATGGCTAATTCGAACTACCTGTAACTTAATGCATGCATAATCGAACGGATTAAATTCGAATTAAACTTCCCTATTAATTTAAATTGATGTGATTCGAATTACTCTTGGTTTCTTAGTTTGAATTACAGAAAAATATGCTTTTGGAGAATCTTGTAATTTTTCCTAGTTTAATATTGTAATTTGTCCTAATATTTATGCTATTTTATTTATTAATAATTTTTGTTAAGTATTGAATTTGAGAATTTTCTATTATAATTAGGGTTTAGGATTTTGACTTAGCTTATACGAGTCCTTATATAAATATATGAGTATTTTTTATTTATTATGCTTGTACAATGATATTTGATTAATAAAAGAAATATTTATCGAGTTTATTTTTTTTTTATCTTTAGAAGCATTTTATTTTTGGTTGATATATGGTCAATATGAATTTCACTACTAATATATCTTTGAACTTTTAAGTGGAATTTATTTTTAAAGTCTTGCCTTTTTTTTAGAGCCAAATAACCTTATGTATGAATAATGTATTAATGTTTTCGT
>NC_029790.2:133984284-133987550 GCF_000816755.2 Arachis ipaensis | reverse complement strand
TAAAATTTAAAATTAACTTAGAGTTTAAAATTTAAAATTTAAGATTTATAATTTAAAATGTATAGTGATGGACAACTGGTGGCTGACAATAATACTAGTGGTGGCTAAAATTGTAGTGCTGAAAATTAAAGAAGAAAAAAAAGTAAAAGAATAATTTTTAAAAAATGTGGTTCTTATTTTTTTTTATTGCATTCTTTTTGTCCAATACTGTCGACTAAATTGTTGGTTGAATCGTGGTTCTCTAATATTATTGTATTAATGGATTTGTTAGACTCATCCAATAGCTGGACTCTCTCACATTTACCTCAAGTTACTATTTATTGAGTTTCATTGATTTTTTTGTGGTAAATTATTTTTCATTTTTGGTTAGTTTATTGTTAAACTAATACTACTAGGTTAGGACTTACCCATGGGCCATGCGCTACTAATTCTTTCATTATAATAAAAAAAAAAACAAGTATTAGAATTTGAATCTCATCTTATATGTAATAATTTATTGGCCAACAACAAATCTTTAAATGAAACTCAAATATACGTCAAATTAATTTTTAACTTATCGAATTATAAGATACTATAGACAACTAAAAAAAAACCAAAAATATTAGTACATTTTTTTTTTAGTTTTGGACTAAATCCTAAACCTTTACGAAAAAATATAACCCTAAAAAAATGAGTCAAATTGTGAAAGTGCAAAATGCAAACAAAGAAAATAATAGAATATTATTTATAGAGATTAAAAATATATTTAATTTTTTTCCATATTCTGGTAGATATATTATCCTTATTAAAAAAATACAATCTACATTCCAAATATATATATGTGAATTAAATTTTATCCGAAAATAAATATAATTAAGTTCAATTTTCTTTAAATATACTCTTTGATATGAGTTCCAAATAAAGAAATATATTATTATATCTTAGATATGAAAACTTTCTTATTTTTGTATTATTTTCCATTTTTTTTAATTGTTTGCTTTATTTTCCAGCATTCAACATAGTTGTTCTAATCTATTTGGCAATTTAACATTCCAATCTTTTTAACATTCATTTTGATTGCTGTTATTTTTTTTCCTCAATCATCAATCAAATATTATCATACCTAATAATTCTTACTTGGTATTTCTAAGTTTTAATATTACAAAATCTTCACTAGATATATTTATTTATGTCTTATAGATCCTCATTGTTCTTACGTATGTATATTATATTTTTGTAGAATATATTTCAAATCGGAAAAGTGAATCTAATCCTAAAAAACTAAGCATAATACTTGTTTTAAAATATACAAAATTTTTTACTCTCCATTATATATATCTACTCTACCATAATAGTTGTCCAATGCATTCTTATTTTTTGCTTTACAATTTTTTTCTACATACTTTTTTACTTAAATATTGAATATTATTCATCATGTCTGATCAAGAGAAGAAATACAAGTGTGACCAATGTGATGAAAAATTTTCTACCCCAAAAAATTTGCGTAACCACAAGAGCAAATCTCATAATCCAGTTATTTATAATCCAAGTCACTGTAATATATGTGGCAAATACTTCGACATTCCATCATTGTTACAAGTTCATATGAATGAAGAACATGGAATTTTCTATATACTTTTGTAATCGATAAAGTCTTTGAAATATACATATAAGTCTATAAGTTATATTAGAGTTTAGGACAATAGTTAATATTTATAATATTTTATTTATTACTTTGTTATGAATTTTCTTTTACAATATAGTTTGAAAATTATTATCTTATTAATTAGGGTTTTAGAATTTTAACTTATTTTATATGGATTCTTATTATGTATAGATATGTCTTTTTTTATTTGTTAAACTTGTAGAATTATATTTGATCAATAAAAATAAAATTTGAGTTTCAGTTTTAATCTTTATAAGTATTTTTTAGCTCTTGTTGATGTATGATCAATATAAATTTTTACTTGTAATGTCTTTGAATTTTTTAAGTGGAATTTTATTTTTTAAGGTTTTGCCTTTTTTTTAGAATTATATAGTAATATAGTATATTGTATCTTATTTACCTCTATTCAAGTTTTGCCTTTTTGGGACAAATGCCTCTGTTCAAGTTTAATGCTAACCTAACCCTACTTCATACAAGTTTGGTTAATTCTGAAAGAATTTCTTTAGTTAATTGAAAAATAAAAGAACTTGACCAAAAATAATTAAAACCAAAAATGTCCCTGGACCAAAACAAAAACCGAAAAATCTCGATTAAGATCTTGGCTGATTATAGTGGGGTTTTGCGTTGATTTTGTTTATTGTTCGGCCTTAGGGCATCTTCAGTACAAAAAAGAAACGGAAAATTTTTTTTTCCAAAAGAAGTGAACAAACAAAATGTGACAAAATACTAACTAACTTCAGTTTGTTCGAGCAGTTAGTTCACTCATCCACTTAAATAAGTATTACAGATTTAAATTCTATCTATCGGGATAGAGGAATTTGCATATTGAAGAGCTAGTAGCATTCGATTTCATTATATAAGTAAAATCGATCCACCAACGATCAGGACAATTTGCATATTAAAAAGCTAATAACATTTGATTTTAGTATATAAGTAAAAGGTTTAATTACTCTGTTGATCCCTATAGTTTCGCAAAATTGTAATTAGGTCCATATACTTTTTTTCCTTTTAATTGGTCCCTGCACTATTTTTTTTTCAATTAGGTCCTTCTTGGCAATAATTGGCTTAATTTTATAGGGACGTGCAGAAATTCAAATAAAAAGAAAAAAAAGTGTAGGGACTCAATTTAAAAAAAATTAGTGTAAGGACTCAATTAAAAGACAAAAAAGTACAGGAACCTAATTAAAAATTTGTTAAACTATAAAGACTAATAGAGTAATTAAACCTAAGTAAAATAATCGATCCACCAACGATCAGATAAAAAAGCGTTACAATATTGTAAAATTTAATGATAAGACCACATTAAACCTATTTAAAATTTTTGGAATAGAAATAGAATAATGAAAATATTAAGAACCAAAATAAAATTTGACCTAAACATTAAAAACCAAAATAATACTTTACCTTTTATTTTTTCAAATATAAGATCAAAATTTTCACAAATAACATCATTTGTTCTTAATTTTAAAATTACTCTTTGGAAACACTACAAGTTAAATTAACGACAAGAGACAAAAAATAAAAAAATAGAATATTTAAAAAAAGAAACTCAAATATTCCTAAAAGATATGAAGAGAAAATTTTTCAAAAAATATATGGAGAGACTTAAATAAATTAAAAT
>NC_029790.2:133982793-133983576 GCF_000816755.2 Arachis ipaensis | reverse complement strand
CATCATAAGTAATAATTATTGCATAATATTTCTAAATTTTAATATTGCAAACTTTTTTATTAGATTACATTTATTTATATCTTATGTTCATTGTTCTTATACACTTATATTATATTTTTGCAAAATATCCTTTAAATAAAGAAACTAAATCAAATACTAAAAAAACTAAGCGTAACACTTATTCTAAAGCCTATAACCTTCTCTTATTCACACTATATATACCCATGATACTATATACATAATAGTTGTCCAATACATTCTTATTATTTGTTCTACATATTTTATTCTATATAATCTTTTACTTGGATATTGAACATTGTTCATCATGTCTGATCAAGAAGAGAAATACGAGTGTGATCAATGTGATAAAAAGTTTTCTACTTCAAAAAAATTACGCAGTCATAAGAGCAAGTTTCACAATCCAGTTATTTATAATCCAAGTCATTGCAATATATGTGGTACATACTTCGAAATTCCATCATTGCTACAAGTTCATATGAAAGAAGAACATGGCTATTATACGTTTTTGTGATCGATAATGTATAAGTCCATGAATTATATTAGAGTTTAAGATGAGAGTTAATATTTATGTTATTTTATTTATTAGGAGTTTTTGTTAAGTATTTAATTTGAGAATTTTCTCTTATAATTAAGATTTTAACTTAGTTTATTCGGATCCTTATATATAAATATATGAGTCTTTTTTATTTGTTATGTTTGCACAATTTTTATTTGATTAATAAAATAAATATTTATAGAGTTTAATTTTTCATCTTTAGAAGT
>NC_029790.2:133981574-133982705 GCF_000816755.2 Arachis ipaensis | reverse complement strand
ATTCTAATTATTTTTTTTAACACATAACTAGTAATTTTATAAAAATTATTTTAAAATTTATCACATAAAAATTGAAAAAAAAAATTGTTTAGTGCAAATTTAGTATCTTTTATACTTCAATTTTAAGTATCTTTATCACATGACTAAAACTATCACTTCATCCTAAACCGCTAACTAATAATACCTACCCAAATATCTATGACTTGAAAGTAGAAAATTTAAAATTCGAAACAACTATCATAATATCAGAACCATGAAGAACTGGTCTTATTTTATTTTTCCAGAAAATATTGTCCTCAACGTTTGGGGTAAATCTTATTTGTGTCCCTAACGTTTAAATCGTTCTATTTGTATCTTTAACGTTTGTAAAAGTGATTCAATGTTATCCTGCCATCAATTACACATCATGAGCGTTTTATTTTGAGTTTTAAAAATCTCTTCTTGAAGTTAGAATACAAATGTTTGGGATAGCTCCAAAAAATAGCTCATCAAATGTTGAAACTAATTCCTACAACATTTACATAATTCACTTTTTTAGGGACATAATTGAATCTAAACACAAATAGTGGGTATAATATTAAAATCGAACACATCCAAGTGAAACCTAATTGAAAATGAATACATCCAAGTAAGAATAATTGAAAAATATAATTTGATTTGTTAGTATAATTGATAGTAGGATAACATTGAATCACTTTTATAAACGTTAAGGATACAAATAGGACAATTTAAACGTTAAGGACACAAATAGAATTTACCCCAAACGTTGAAGACAAAAACGATACTTTACTCTACATAATATTAATATCATTACAACATCATCATCTTTATGTTTCATCATATAAGGTTATGTATAAAGACAATAATATTTATTTAACAAACCATATGAATGAATGACAGAATTCAAGATCATACGTTATAGTTAATTGAAGGGTTAAGTACTGTTTTTGTCCCTAAGATCTGAGGTGAAAATTAAAATCGTCTCCGATCTTTTTTTGTTATTAAAATCATCCCCAACGTTACAAAACATTATAAAATCGTCTTTTTTTATTTCAATTTTAATTTTTTTTATCAAATTACCCTTAATAATTAATAAAAATAATATTAAAAAAAAAATCCCCCTAACCCAAC
>NC_029790.2:133979704-133981220 GCF_000816755.2 Arachis ipaensis | reverse complement strand
AACCGAACCCCCCTCTGCCGCGTGTATCTCTTCACTTTCTTCCCTCCCCAACCCCTCCTCCATCCCCCTCACTTTCTTCCCTGCTCTGAACAAGCTTCATCGGCCCACCATCACCGCTTGCTTCTTCTTCTTCTTCTTCTTCAGTTATGGCTCCAATGCAAACTAGGATTTCCAATTTCTCTTCAATCTTGAACAATAATGGTGGATTCAATGCTGTTCATCATCCACAACAGCAAGAACATCGGAACGATGCTTCTTCAACTTTTTCTTCTTTAATTTTTATTCAATCTTGAACAATAATGTTGGATTCAGCGCGGTCATCATTTACAACAACAAGCACATTGGAATTATTGGACCAATAATGGAATTGCTAGTAGTAACAACTCTTGCTCCCTTCTTTCTTCCTTTTACTTGATTTCTTGGATTTGAATTTGTTCTTTTTTTTTTTTCTAATTTTCTTTCTTCTGTATCATCTTTCTCTGATTCGCTTTTTCTTTGTTTCTGTTGTTGTTGTTGTTGATTTTGGGCAAAGCTAAAGTTAGACTTGTGATATTTTTTTGGTAGTAGAAAAAGAAAGGGGCAAGGCAGTGGTGTGATGGAGGTGGAAGGAGTGTTGAGGGTGGGGAGTAAATGACAGAAGTAGAAAATGGAAGGAAGAGATACTACAATTTTGAGTTCTTGTTCCCATTTTCTTCCGTTGTTCTCTTTCTCTCTTCTTCTTTCTTTTTTTTTTTCATTTTTGAAGAACATATGAGTTCTTTTTTAAATTTTTTAATTTATGTTGTTGCAAATTTTGGATATGAAATTATGGTTGATGATTGCTGAATTGTTTAATTTAAAATTTTTGTTGATTTATTTTGTGATTGTTGCTGGATTGTTGGTGGTTATGGTGTAGCGATGGTGATGGTGATGATAATGCAGAGGATAATGCAGAAGGTAGTGACGAAGGTGGAGAGACTTTTTAATTTTTGTTTAAGGACAAAATTGTCCGAAAAATTTTATTTATGGACAAAAAGACGATTTTATATAACATTTTGTAACGTTGGGGATGATTTTAATAACAAAAAAAAGTTGGAAACGATTTTGATTTTCACCCCAGACCTTAGGACGAAAACAGTACTTAACCCTTAATTAAATAATGAGAATGGTTATAACTTAGAAGTGTATGGAAACCGCTATTGGAAAGTCACCATTGTCAAGGACAAAGGTCTTGGAAACTTTCTTTGTATCATTGACAATATCAACCTTGTATAGTTGTATGTTCCATGAAAGCCTCTAATATAAGATATTTTAAACCATCATCACACTCTTAACTTAGATATCATGCAAAAAAATACATAAAAAATATCCCCCTTCTTTACATCTCTCACACACACACATTATTTTTAGCAAAAATCTTCATTGTATTGTTTACCTTCCAATTTTGGACCTAAACAAATGCTTCATCTAATATAATATTTTTAGTATAAGCAGTTTTATAATATAATATTAAAAATTTTGTTATAAAAAAAATTAG
>NC_029790.2:133978902-133979515 GCF_000816755.2 Arachis ipaensis | reverse complement strand
ACTTTTCTACTTTCCACTATATATATATATAATTTTAGAGCCAAAATATGTCGTATGTCACTTTTTCATTACAATTAGAATCAAATCTTTTCCTCCAAAATTGAGGAATTCTCCTCTTTTCCTTACTAATTTTACAATCAAAATATGCTACATGTCACTCTTTCATTGTAATTGAAATTAAATCCTTTCTTCCAAAATTGAAGAATTATTTCCTCCTCTTTACTAATTTTACAACCAAAATGTATCACACGTCACTCCCTCGTTGCAATTGAAATCAAATCATTCCTCCAAAATTAAAAAGTTCTCCCCCTCCTCTCTCTTCCTTTCTCTATTTCTCTCATTCCTTCAATCACTCTATCTATTTTATATATCATTATCAATATCAATGATTAATTACTAATTTGACAATCAAAATGTGCAACATGACATTCTTTAATTATATTAAAATTAAAATTAAAATATTAAAATTGAAATTGAAATTGAAATATACATATATTATGTATCATATATTACTATCTAATTTAATAATCAAATATGCCACATTACACTCTCTTATTAAAATTGAGAGAAAATATTTTTTTCAAAATTAATAAACTTTCTTCCTAAATTCTGT
>NC_029790.2:133973481-133978087 GCF_000816755.2 Arachis ipaensis | reverse complement strand
TCTTTAATTGCATTAAAATTAAAATTGAAATTGAAATATACCTATATTATGTATCATATATTACTATCTAATTTAATAATCAAATGTGTCATATGACACTCTCTTATTAAAATTGAGAAAAAATATTTTGTTCAAATTAATAAACTCCCTTCCTAAATTTTCTCATCTACCTCTCTCCATTTTTCTATTGCTCTCTACTTTTTTTACTCTATATATAATTTATATTTTATATTTTATATTAGTAATTTGAAAAATCAAAATATGTCATCTGATATTTTTTTACAATTAAAATAAAAATGTTTCTTCCAAAATTAACAAACTCTCACTCTCACTTTCATTCTTCATCTTTATCTTTCTCTCTTTTTTCTCTCATTCTCTATTTTTCTATTTTGTCAAGGGTCGGAAGATTCATGATGGGGCGCTTATTGCATGTGAAACGGTACAGTGGATCAGAATGAGGAAGTTGAAAGCGGCAATAATAAAGTTAGACTTCCAGAAAGCATATGACAGAGTAAAGTGGAAATCCGTTGACCTAGTGTTGCAGAAGATGGGATTTGGATAGAGATGGAGGGCGTGGGTTATGAAGTGTGTGAGTTCGTGCTCAATGTCAGTATTGATAAACGGCTCGCCTTCTAAGCCGTTCAAGATGGAAAAGAGCTTTCAACAAGATGATCCTTTATCTCTGTTCCTCTTTATACTTGTTGTAGATGTGTTACATAGAATGCTTGAAGAAGCAGTTAGGAATGGTCGATTATCACCTCTGTTGGTTGGAAGAGATCATATAGAGTTGTCGCATCTTCAGTTCGCGGATGATACGATTTTGTTCTGCCCTCCTGAAGATGAGACCATTAAGAACTACAAGAGGCTGCTTCGGTGCTTTGAGTTGATGTCAGGTTTAAGTATTAATTTTGAGAAGTCGAGTTTAATTTCTATCAACTATGACGAGCAGTGGGTACGACGTATGTGTAATGTGTTAGGCTGCAAGCAAGACTCCCTTCCAGTTAAATATTTGGGCATCTCATTAGGCGCGAACACAAGATTGGTTAAGACGTGGAAGCCAGTAATAGACAAAGTGGAAGAGAAGCTCAGCCTCTGGAAAGCCAAGGTGCTCAATAAAGCCGGTAAGTTGGTGCTTATTAAATCTGTGTTGAATAGCCTTCTGGTTTATTATTTGAGTCTATATAAGATGACAAAGGCAGTTGCAGAGAAACTGATTTCTTTACAAAGAAGATTTTTATGGAGTAGGGAGGACGGAAGGCCTGGTATGGCCTTGGTGAAGTGGGAAGTGGTACATGCTCCTAAAAGGTTAGGAGGATTGGGAGTTGGAGACGCTGTAGTACGCAATACAGCCCTTCTGTTTAAAGAGTGTCCGTTGTGGAAGAAGGTGGTTTGCTCATGTAATAACTTGAATCCAAACGAGCTTCTATCCTCGCAGAGATTACCTATTCGGGGGTCCATGGAAGGACATTTGTCAACTACAGTTCAAAAATCAAGAAGTTAGGCAGAAGATGATTACTGGTTTGGCTATGGAGGTGGGGGATGGGAGACGTACTCGATTTTGGGAGGATATTTGGATTATTGGAGGGTCTTTAAAAGATCAGTTTCTCAGGCTCTTCTGTGTTTCAAACCAAAGAGGATCAGTGATTGAGGATTGTGGGTTTTGGGATAGGTTAACTTAGATATGGAACTTCCAATGGAGGCAAAAACTGTTCTAATGGGAGTTGGATCTAGTGAACCAGTTTCACAACACTTTGAGAGTAGTCAAACTTGTACTTGGGAGAGAGGATAGAGTTGTGTAGAAATATGATAGGCAAGGTGTCTTTTCTACTAACTCATTTGTACAGGTGTTACAGGTAGATATGGCTCCAGAGGATATATCAAGTTACAGATTTACTAGGTCTATTTGGAAAGGGCTTGTCCCTCCTAGAGTGGAGTTATTTGTTTGGTTTGGATTGACTGGCAGGGTCAATACGAAGGAGAGACTGCGTCGGTTTGGGGCTATTAACCAAGAAGATTCTCTCTGTGTCTTGTGTAAAATGGGCGATGAGAATGATTACCACTTGTTTCTTGGCTGTAATTTTTTTTGGCAGGTTTGGTGTGCTTGGATATCTCATGTTAGTTTGCATTGGATATACCCGGGTACAGTAAAGGAGCATTTCCAAAGCTGGACTGAGTTCTCAATTAACAAGGAGGAGCGCAAGAGATGGATGGTATGCTTTTGTACCATTATGTGGAACATTTGGTTGGAATGTAACCGGAGAATTTTTCAGAATAAAGAAAAAGGAGCACAGGAGGTTATAAGCTTAGCTGTTCAGAGTTACACTGAGTGGTTAGGTGCTGACCCCTTTAGTTGTTGATAGCAATGCCGGAGATGACAGAGGATTTTATGGTTAGATCAGTTAGTTAGGTTTGTTCCTTTATTTTGTGTCTTTGTTCTGTACTTGCTCCACTTCTTGTGTTGAGCTCCTTCTTTCAAAAAAAAAAAAAAAACAAAGAAGAAAATAGTTTTATTAAATTTATATTTCTGTAATGTTATTACGGGTAAAAATACTAATATATATATATATATAGGGCAATTCACGTTGATAAGCCAAGGGAGGAAGAAATTTACACAAATCCGCCAAACCAAAATATACTTCATGAATCAACCAAATTACGTTTATATGTAGTTCGAATAAGCTAAATTCGAACTGCATTTACACATAATTCGAACGATGTTGATTCGAATTATACTCAAACGCACACACCACTAATTCGAATGAACCTGATTCGAATTACACACAGTAATTCGAATTACACTCACACAGGTTGCACATAGTAATTCGAATTGGCCAGATTCGAATTACTCATGATTTAATTCTGCCAATTCTTTTATTAAAAAATTAATAATTGATTAAAAAATTAATAATTTAAAAATTTAAAAATATATATTTTATTTCATGCATTAAAAAAAACTAACAAAATATTTAATTACGAGACTTTTTAAAATATTAATGAGCTATCAATTCGAATTTCATACAATACTCTTTTGCCCATTTATAATAGCTCATGAATATTTTTTTATAAAATTTTTTAATAGATTTATTTAAATTATACCACAAAAAAAATATTTTATTCTATACAAAATAATTTTAAAAAATGGCTTAAAAAATGTTAGGAGTACTATAAAAATTTGTAATGTCCTAATAACTTAGCACATTAAAGAAATACTCTACATAGTCAATAATAATTTAAAAATTAAAAAAAATAGTTATAACCAGTATTTACCTAAATTACTATAATATTACAAACTTTTATAGTACTACTAACATTTTTTAAGTCTTTTTTTTTAAATTGTTTTGCATAGAAAATAGCTTAAAATGGCTTAAAATACCCTTTATTCTGTACAAAATAATTTTAAAAAAATGACTTAAAAAATATTAGGAGTACTATAAAAGTTTGTAATATTCTAGTAATTTAGGTAAATACTGGTTATAACTATATTTTTTTTTAATTTCTAAATTATTATTGACTATGTAGAGTATTTCACATTACAAATTTTTATAGTATTCCTAACATCTTTTAAGCCATTTTTAAAAATTATTTTGTATAGAATAAAGGACATTTTAAGCAATTTTAAGCCATTTTCTATGCAAAATGATAAAAAAAAGGACTTAAAAAATGTTAGAAGTACTATAAAAGTTTGTAATATTATAGTAATTTAGTTAAATACTGGTTATAACTATTTTTTTTTTATTTTTAAATTATTATTGACTATGTAGAGTATTTCTTTAATGTCCTAAATTATTAGGACATTACAAATTTGTATAGTACTCCTAACATCTTTTAAGCCATTTTATAAAATTATTTTGTATAGAATAAATGGCATTTTAAGCCATTTTAAGCCATTTTTTTATGCAAAACAATTTTTAAAAAATGGCTTAAAAAATGTTAGAAGCACTATAAAAGTTTGTAATATTCTAGTAATTTAGGTAAATACTGGTTATAACTATTTTTTTAATTTCTAAATTATTATTGACGATGTAGAGTATTTCTTTAATGTCCTAAGTTATTAGGACATTACAAATTTTTATAGTACCCCTAACATCTTTTAAGCTATTTTTTTAAATTATTTTGTATAGAATAAAATATTTTTTGTGGTATAATTTAAATAAATCTATTAAAAAATTTTCTAAAAAAATATTCGTGAGCTATTATAAATGGGCAAAAGAGTATTGTATGAAATTGGAATGGATAGCTCATTAATATTTTAAAGAAGTCTCATAATTAAATATTTTGTTAGTTTTTTTTTTATTTTTAAATTATTAATTTTTTAATCAATTATTAAATTTTTAATAAAAGAATGGGCAGAATTAAATCATGAGTAATTCGAATCTGGCAAATTCGAATTACTATGTGCAGCGTGTGTGAGTTCGAATTACTGTGTGTAATTCAGGTTGATTCGAATTAGTGGGTGTGTGCGTTTGAGTATAATTCGAATTAACATCATTCGAATTATGTGTAAATGCAGTTTGAATTTAACTGATTCGAACTACATATAAACGTGATTTGGTTGATTCATGAAGCAGATTTTAGTTTGGCAGATTTGTGTAAATTTCTTCCTCCC
>NC_029790.2:133967292-133973368 GCF_000816755.2 Arachis ipaensis | reverse complement strand
ATAGATTCTTATTATTTATTTTGTATATTTTATTTTATATAATTTTCTTATGTTTATCATGTCTAATCAAGAGAAGAAATACAAGTGTGACCAATGTGATAAAAAGTTTTCTACCTCAAAAAGTTTATGCAGTCATAAGAGTAAGTTTCATAATCCAATTACTTATAATCTAAGTCACTACAATATATATGGTACATACTTTGAAATTCTATCATTGCTACAAGTTCAGATAAAGGAAGAATATAGCTATTATACGTTGTGATCGATAATGTCTTTGAAATATACATATAAGTCCATAAATTATGTTAAAGTTTAGGATGAGAGTTAATATTTATACTATTTTATTTATTAGAAGTTTTTATTAAGTATTTAATTTAATTCAAGTTTTGCCTTTTTGGGACAAATGCCTCTATTCAAGTTTAATGCTAACCTAACCCTACTTCATACAAGTTTGGTCTTATCCATGGCCCAATAATTCTGAAAGAATTTCTTTACTTAATTGAAAAAAGATCTTTGACCAAAAATAACAAAAAATGTCTTCTGACCAAAACAAAATAATGAAAAATTTCGATTAAGATCTTAGCTGATTGTAGTAGGGTTTCCCGGTGATTTTGTTTCTTGGTCGGCCTTAGGGCCTCTTTAGTACAAAAAAAAATGAAAAAAAAAATTCACAAAAGAAGGGAACAAACAAAGTGTGATACCTATCCCCAAAAGAAAAAAAAAGTGTGACAAAATACTAACGAACTTGAGTTGGTCGAATAATTAACTCACTCGTCTATTTAAATAAGTATTGTGAATTTGAATTCTGTCTGTCAAGAATGGAAAAATTTGCATATTGAAGAGCTAATAGTATTCGATTTCATTATATATGTAAAATCGATCCACCAATGATCAAGAGAAAAAGTGTTATAATATTGTCAAATTTAACGATAAGATCATATTTAACCTGTTTAAAAAATTTTAGAACAAAAATAGAAGACTTAAAATATTAAGAACCAAATTAAAATTTTACTTAAATATTAAAGACTAAAATGATACTTTACCTTTTATTTTTTCTACATCTACTACCTTATAATAATCATTCAACAAACAAAATAAAGTCAAACAATAGTGTTTTTATATGTATGATATTTGATACAATGAAGATAGTTTATATTAATGGAATGAAAACTATATTAACTAGCAACCAAAAGTAATTTGTTATTAACTAAATATTTAGAAAATGAAAACAAATTTAGCAGAGATTTAAATTGTCTAAATTAAGTAGATTTAAATTTTATTGTTGTGAGCATACCAAAAACGATGTAACTTATTGATCATCTGATAATATACCAAAAGAATATTTCTTTCCATATTTTGGTAGATATACATATTATCCTTATTAAAGAAATACAATCTACAGTCCATATATATATATATATATGCGAATTAAATTTTATCCTAAAATAAATATAATCAAGTTCAATTTTCTTTAAATATACTCTTTGATATACGTTCCGAATAAAGAAATATATTATTATATCTTAGGTATGAAAACTTTCTTATTTTTTGTATGATTTTCCCATTTTTTTAAAATTGTTTGCTTTGCCAGCATTCATCATAGTTGTTCTAATATATTTGATAATTTAACATTCGAATCTTTTTAACATTCATTTTGATTGCTGTTATTTTTTTCCCCTCAATCATCAATCAAATATCATCATACCTAATAATTCTTACTTGGTATTTCTAAGTTTTAATATTACAAAATTTTTACTAGATATATTTATTTATGTCTTATATATCTTCATTGTTCTTACGTATGTATATTATATTTTTGTAGAATATATTTCAAATGGAAACTGAATCGAATCCTAAAAAACTAAGCATAATATTTATTTTAAAATATACAAAATTTTTCTACTCTCCACTATATATATCTACTATACCATAATAGTTGTCCAATGCATTCTTATTATTTGCTTTACAATTTTCTTCTACATACTTTTCTTACTTGAATATTGAATATTATTCATCATGTCTGATCAAGAGAAGAAATACAAGTGTGACCAATGTGATGAAAAATTTTCTACCCCAAAGAATTTGCGTAGCCACAAGAGCAAATCTCACAATCCAGTTATTTATAATCCAAGTCACTGTAATATATGTGGCAAATACTTCGACATTCCATCATTGTTACAAGTTCATATGAATGAAGAACATGGCTACTAATTTCCTATATACTTTTGTGATCGATAAAGTCTTTGAAATATACATATAAGTCTACAAGTTATGTTAGAGTTTAGGACAAGAGTTAATATTTATAATATTTTATTTATTATTTTGTTATGAACTTTCTTTTACAATATAGTTTGAAATTATTATCTAATTAATTAGGATTTTAGAATTTTAGCTTATCTTATATGGATTCTTATTATGTACGGATGTATTTTTTTTTTTATTTGTTAAACTTGCAAGATTATATTTGATCAATAAAAAAAAGTTTGAGTTTAAGTTTTAATCTTTATAAGTGTTTTTTAGCTCTTGTTGATGTATGATCAATATAAATTTTTACTTGTAATGTCTTTGAATTAGTTAAGTGGAATTTTATTTTTTAAGGTTTTGCCTTTTTTTAGAATTATATAGTAATATAGTATATTGTATCATTTTTTTTAGCCATGGGTAGTATATTGTATCTTATTTGCCTCTATTCAAGTTTTGCCTTTTTGGGACAAATGCCTCTATTCAAGTTTAATGCTAACCTAACCCTACTTCATACAAGTTTGGTCTTATCCATGGCCCATTAATTCTGAAAGAATTTCTTTAGTTAATTGAAAAAAAAAAAGGAACTTGACCAAAAATAATTAAAACCAAAAATGTCCTCTGACCAAAACAAAAACCGAAAAATCTCGATTAAAATCTTGGCCAATGTTTTGAAAACCGGACCAAATCGGTAGCGTTTACAGTCCGGTCAGGCATGTAAAACCGGCGAACGAGAACCGGCCGGTTTAAGCAAAAAGGGGAAGCTCCTTCGTTTCTTTCTCCCGTTCTTTCTTTCAGTTAGAGAAATCACACAAACCCAACCACAGAACCCTAGCACTGTAAGCCTACACCACCGCCACAAGGAGTGGCATACTGCCGCCGTCCGTTGCACTCAAAGTTCGCCATCCGTCATCTAGCTTTCCTCGTACTCCAAGTCTTCAACCCCTGTTCGCTCTCACCGATCGCGGCTGCTTCCTCGAGCTCGGCGTCCGTCGTCTTTGTCTGCTCAGCCGCGCTTCCGTCGCCGTTTGTTTGCCGTTCACGTTCGCGTTCTTCGTCGTTCACGTTCGCTTGGCGTTCACCGTTCGCGTTCACTCGCTGTTCACCGTTCGAGTTCGCGTTCGTCTGGAAGCCACGTTGCTCTGCTTCAAACTCTGCGACCAACCCGCGCGCTCCACTCAGCCGTCGAACTGCTCTCTTTTGTCCCCGCCGTGAGTTCCCTAAACCCGCCACCAGACAATACACTCACACAACACCAATACTCTGCTTCAAACCCTGCAACTTCTGATTTCTATTACAATAAGGAATTATTTGATTTGGTAGTGTTTTGGATTTTTTCATAGACTGAATTAAAGTTACAATAGTTATGTTCTCTTTTCTATCACATTGAAATTAAACTTTGAATTCTCGTATTTCGTTTTAATTTTACCGCACTCAACATGTTTGATGAAATGCTTTAACCATATTTCTGGTTAGTTTTATAATTTCTTGCTTTTAGAAACTCAGTAAGTTGATTGCATGTGAAATTAGAATAATTGGATCATAGTAATTAGGAAATTTTAGGTGCACAAATAGCATCTTTGCAGAAAACATATTAGCATGATGATTCCACTTGCATTAGTGTTCTTCTGCTAAATTTTAACTGTTATTGTGAACTTGTTAATTTGCTAATTGTTCTTGTGTTCTTCTATTACTTTTAATTTTTTTTTGTTTTTGTTGTGATTTTCTTTTCTTGAATTTGTTAAGTTGATAATTTGCTGAATTGTTGGGCTGCTGTTGTTTTAATTTGTCAAATTGTTAGGTTGCTGCAACTTAATTTGTTGGATTTTCTATTTAGGTCTTGTTCTTGTTTATTTGCTACATTGTTGTTCTATATTTATCGTTTATTTGCTGGATATTGGTGATCATTGTCTTTGAGATTATTTACTATGCAGGTTTAGTGTCATCACTGTTTTGGAATGTTTTATAATGTACTAATGTTTGTTGCTGTTTTGTAATTGCTGGTTGCGGGTTTAGTGTGATTATTGGTTAATGTTTTGTAATGTTTCGTGCTGATTGTTGAGTTCAGATATGGTTGTTCATTTTGACTTGGATAAAGAGATTTATGGTCATTTTTTCCTGCCTTATACCGATTCAGATGATTATTTTCAGAGGATGAGCACTTATGTATCTTGAGAAAGACAACTTGAGAAACTGTCTTTCTGTGTGTTATGAGCATTTGGTGAAGCTTGTATTGTATCTATTCAAAGCTTAGTTTTACCAAATGGTCTTCAAAGCAACTCATCACAAAATGCTACTGCACAAATCCAAGTCTATTGTCTCTTAAAGCCTGTATGCACCTTCATTTGCTGAAACCTTTCTAGCACTAGTCCACTACCAACTTTGTTATTAATAACGTTATCAAATTTATTTATCGGAGTACTATGTTTAGTTTTTTAGTTGGATTTATGATAATTCATTTGATATTCTTCCTATTCTTGTTAGATATTTCTTTTAACATTTTGTGTACGGATGAGGAATTGTACTTGCTTGGTATCATGCTTTCATGTGGCAATTTTGCATTTAATATAAAAAAAGAAAAATCCTAAGAGAGTAATTCACGACTCCATTGAAAAAACTTCATACTACTTTATACCTTCAACTTAATACTTGCATATTTATATTTTATTTACAATTCTATTCTAAAATGGTTTTTCTGGTTGAACCACAGGTTAGACCGATTAGATCAGTAAATCAGTGACTAAAGCGATTTGATAACTGGTCTTGTTCTCAAAACCTTGATCTTGGCTGATTGTAGTGGGGTTTTCCGTTGATTTTGTTTCTTGTTCGGCCTTAGGGCCTCTTTAGTACAAAAAAAAAATCTCAAAAGAAGTGAACAAACAAAGTGTGACAAAATACTAATCTACTTGAGTTAGTCGAGTAGTTAGCTTACTCATCCATTTAAGTAAGTATTGTGGATTTGAATCTTATCTGTCAGAATGGAGGAATTTGCATATTGAAGAGCTAATAGCATTCGATTTCATTATATAAGTAAAATCGATCCATCAACGATCAGGACAATTTGCATATTAAAGAGCTAATAGCATTTGATTTCAGTATATAAGTAAAATAATCGATGAAAAAAAGTGTTACAATAATAGAACGCTTGAAACATTAAGAACCAAAATAAAATTTTACCTAAACATTAAGGAGCAAAATAATATTTTACTTCTTATTTTTTCTACAACTACTACCTTATAATAATCATTCAACAAACAAAGTAAAGTAAAACAATAGTGTTTTTTATATGTATGATACTTGATACAACGAGGATAGTTTATATTAATAGAATGAAAACTATATTAACTAGCAACCAAAAGTAATTTGTTATTAACTAAATATTTAGAAAACAAAAAAAGATTTAGCGGTGAGTGATTTAAATTGTCTAAATTAAGTAGATTTAAATTTTATTGTTGTAAGCATACCAAAGCATGTAACCTATTGGATCATTTGATAAAATTTACTTAATATGAAAATTATTTATCTGATTAATAATACATTTTTAGCATTGTTTTTCGTCCCATATTTTGCTAATGCGAAATCCAATCAAACTGAATATTCCATTGTCGAAGAAAGACTTCTGAATTTTAAATATAAGATCAAAATTCTCACAAATAACATCATCTGTTCTGAATTTTAAAATTACTCTTCGAAAATACTACAAGTTAAATTAACAAGAGACAAAAAATAAAAAAATAGAATATTTAAAAAAAGAGACTCAAATATTCCTAAAAGATATGAAGAGAAAATTTTTCAAAAAATATATGGAGAGACTTAAATAAATTAAAATTGGCAT
>NC_029790.2:133966030-133967078 GCF_000816755.2 Arachis ipaensis | reverse complement strand
ATTATTATTAATAAGGACTAAAAATATATTTAATTTTTTCTTTCCTGCTGCTAGATATATTATCCTTATAAAAGAATGTACATTCCAAATACAAAGTAATTTTTATACTAAAATACATATTCATGTTTAAATTTATTTAAATATACGCTCTGATATACGTTCTAATAACATAACATATATTACTATATCTTAGATATAAAAACTTTATTGTTTTCCTATAATCTTTCCCTTTTTTAATTATTTGCTTGTCATAAAATTCTTTGCATTTAATATGGTTAATTATAATTTTTTTCCTAATTTAACATTTCAGATCTTTTTAACATTTGTTTCGATTGATTGTTGTTTTTTCCCTCAATCAATTATGTGTCATCATAACTAATAATTCTTGCGCAGTATTTCTAAATTTTAATATTGCAAACTTTTTTATTAGATTACATTTATTTATATCTTATGCTCATTGTTCTTACGCCCTTATATTATATTTTTGCAAAATATCTTTTAAATAAAGAAACTAAATCAAATACTAAAAAAACCAAGCGTAACACTTGTTCCAAAACATATAACCTTCTCTTATTCACACTATATATACCCATGATACTATAATAGTTGTTCAATACATTCTTATTATTTGTTTTACATATTTTATTCTATATAATTTTTTACTTGGATATTGAACATTGTTCATCATGTCTGATCAAGAAGAGAAATACGAGTGTGATCAATGTGATAAAAAGTTTTCTACCTCAAAAAAGTTACGCAGTCATAAGAGCAAGTTTCACAATCCAGTTGTTTATAATCCAAGTCATTGCAATATATGTGGTACATACTTCGAAATTCCATCATTGCTACAAGTTCATATGAAGGAAGAACATGGCTACTATACGTTTTTGTGATCGATAATGTCTTTAAAATATACATATAAGTCCATAAATTATGTTAAAATTTAGGATGAGAGTTTATATTTATGCTATTTTATTTATTAGAAATTTTTGTTAAGTATTTAATTTGAGAATTTTCTCTTATAATTAAGATTTTAGCTTAGTTTATT
>NC_029790.2:133962607-133965936 GCF_000816755.2 Arachis ipaensis | reverse complement strand
TAATTAGTAATTTTATAATAAATTATTTTAAAATTTATCACATAAAAATTGAAAAAAAATTTGTTTAGTGCAAGTTTAGTATCTTTTATCCTTCAATTTTAAGTATTCACGTTATCAAAACTATCACTTCATCATAAACCGCTAACTAATAATACCTACGCAAATATCCATGACTTGAAAAGTAGAAATTCTGAAATTCAAAACAACTATAATAATATCAGAACCATCAAGAACTGATCTTATTTTATTTTTCCAGAAAACATACATAATATTAATATCATTACATCACACAACAAGGCATGTATAAAGACAACAATATTTGTTTAACAAACCATATGAATGAGTGACATAGAATTCAAGATCATAGATTATAGTTAATTGAATAATGCAGAATGGTTATAACTTAGAAGTCTATGGAAACCACCATTGGAGAGTCACCCTTGTCAAGGACAAAGGTCTTGGAAACTTTCTTTGTATCAATGACAATATCAACCTTGTATGTTCCATGAAAGCCTCTAAAGTTGTATTGACCTTGCTGATCAACATTTCCATGGCTATGAGAAAGCCATTCTTGCTTAAGAGCAAGGAACCTTTTTCCAGCTTCATTGATTTCACCTTCTGCATTAACCAAGTGAGAGTTGTCCCGGCTCATGAACAACTCCCAAAATCCCCACAGCATTAGGCCTTCGACGGCCGGGTGAGCCATGGCTTCCCTCAACATAACTTCCAAATCGTCTGCTCTAACATATTCGTTAGTCGACGACACATCTAGCTCGGTGAACCATATAGGTAAGCCAAGAATTCCCAGTTTATCAAGGGATGAACAAACGATAGGCCCAACCGGACTATCTATATGGCCTTGAATTCCAATTCCACCAACAGGGGACCCCTGTTCTTGCAAATCAAGAATATGTTCAATGTATTTTTCCGGACATGATCTGGTGTCACATCCATCTTCCACGTGATAATCATTCACGAAAAGGGTAGCGGCCGGATCAAGTTGATTCGCAGTCTTAAACATGTTGGCCCTTATGTCCTTACCTAACCTGTCCTGGTAAAATGAACCATGCAGCATTTCATTGTTAACATCATAGTGATTGAACTTGCCTTTATACCGAGTAAGCAGGCCGTTTAATCTGTTCTGGACGGCCGCCATGAGGTCAGTTTTGTTCAGCGCTTTAATCCATTGCTGGACGGTTCCATCCACTTCCCAGAAGATACAATGGCCGCGAGTTTCTATCTTGTTCTTCTGACACAAGTTTAAGAGATCATCTGCATCCTTGTAGTTGAAATTCCCCTGTTGCGGCTCGGTCCAGTACCATTTCAACTCATTACCAAACACAGCCCAGTTAAAATGTTTCACAAAGAAGTCTACAAAATCCTCATTGTCAATGTTCATCCTGCTGATGCATGTTCCAACTGGAAAATTATTCTGAATTTGTCTGACTTGCACTGAGGTTTTCGAGTAGTTGCTTGCATCCAGTCCGGAGAATTTCAGGGTAACATCACGCTTTCGGATCTGTAATGCAGCAAGAGGATACAAAGCAAAACTTTGAATTACATGTCTTCTCAATAAAAGAATGGATATGATTAAAATCTATATATATATATATGAAGCATTCAATTTTGATCTTTGTTTGTTCATAATAGTCGTAGAATTTAGAAATCTGATGCAGGTTCTAAAACCTGAAGTAATGGTGCTATATGAAACAAATCACTTGGAAAATCACAAAGGAAACAGAATAGGATAAGACATGGTATCAGAGCTTCTACGACAGAGAAGTCTAGAGTTCAATCCTTGTTATCCCCCAAAAAAGAAAAAAATAGCATAAGACAAATAAAAAGAGAAAAAGAAGGCCTATTCAAAAATTCAAGCAAACCCAAACAAAAAACTCTTGCTTGAGGATATGTGTTTATAACCGTTCATGTGTCTCATCCTATCAGCTTAAATTTTTGGAAGAAGTGGTTTCATGACATGACATGTCTATTTCTACTTTCACTTTTTTCTTCACAAAATTTTGAAACAGAAAACGTTATAAAAGAAAACAACAATGAAAATAGAAATCAAACAGGTCCTAGATCTTACCTTGTCTGTTTGAGACTTTAGATATTTAAACCTTGCATGTCTATCAACAGGAAAAATTTGAAGTCCAGCAACCATTAAGTCAACACCTGAAGCAGGACCTTGGACATAAACCATAACCTTTGATGGCTGCTTTTCGATTCTAAACGACCCACCGATTTCATGCCATCTTTGATCGGATACCTCAGTTTGTCCTCCATTGACCCACTGGTTGTCAACACCAAGGGCAACATTCACATTCTGTGGCCCGGATGATCCTGAACCAAGCCGAACCCAAGCCGATACTTGATAAGTCACAAAGAGTTTCAATTTATCAGTGATAGTCTGAGCAGGACCCATCCATGTTTGTGTGCGGTTTGTTACAAGTATGTAGCGTCCACTTAGAAGCTCATGTGGTCCTAGAGAGTCTCTTGCCATCGGCGGCATTATATGTGGCGAGCCGGTTTTAACACTCAATGTGCAGTTACCAAGGGGATACCATCCATTAGTGCCATCAGCCAGATTGCTGTTCTCAATTACATTAACCCCAAAAGCAACACCCTGCAAAAAACAAGATGCAATTAAAGTTCTTAAAATATTAGTGTGTATCATTCGTGAAAGAACCATCCAGAAAGTTCAACCTTTATGTCCGGTGGTGTTGATGGAGGTGTCTTAGGCGCACGCTTTACAACCAAACTATTAACAAGAATGTCAGTACCCGGCGGAGGACCCTCTAAATAAATTACCACTTTTGATGGGGATCCATTTAGAAGGAACTTTCCCTGCATATCAATCCAATCTTTGTCTGTTGCCTGCACACTTTAGAACATACTATCTTGGTTCAGCACTCGAAAAGAAATTAAGCGAGCCTCAAATCTCATTGTTGCGCAATATCTTTTATTGAATCATACTATAACAAATTCTGTTCTGTTCTTGTCATCAAGAATCAAGAATAATAACTAGGAAAACGTATAGTAATAGAAAAGGATAATTAATTCTAAATTTTGATTCATGAATTTCATAAAACTTTTCATTTCCATATTTTAACTATTTGTGACTGGTTTTAAACTTTCGCACTGTTTTGGTAACTTGTTATTCAAGCTACCAAACTAGGCGTGTATAGAAAAATAAGATAGAGACTAACTTGGCAATGCCGATGTACTGGTCTCGAAGATCTGATGTTTGGACATACAAAGTAGCGCGAACATCAGCAGTAGTGACATTGTTTCCAAATATTCGAACTGAAGTAGTGACCTCGTAGGCGAGC
>NC_029790.2:133959595-133962579 GCF_000816755.2 Arachis ipaensis | reverse complement strand
GCTTTGTGTACGTTCAGTCGCTGATGCAAAGAACTTGCCAGACTTAGGTAGAATTTTCCCATCTCCCATGGAATCATGCAATGCAATCTTACAGCCTCTTCCGGACCAATTGTTCAAGCCATCATCAAATTGCGGGTTTATTACGATATTATCTTCTCCAGTAGAAACACATCCAGTTCTTGCAATCTTTTGAAAGAAGACAAAAACAAATCACAAATTCATAAGTTAGTAACAATTACATAGATAAAGAATGAAATGCAGATACCGCAATTTCATGTTAGCCGTTGAAACAAAAACCATGCTCATGTATCACTTAAGTTCCAATATACAACAACATACATTGTTGTTCGGATTTGAACAGCCGATCTCTACTGGGCGAATGAGTATATCAACTCCAGGAGCAGGTCCTTCCAAATAAAATACAACTCGTTTTGGCATAGTTGACAATGAAAATGTCCCTTCCAGCTTTTTCCAGTTTCCCCTTGTAACAGAAGTTCTGTGGAAAAAATGGTAAACAAAGAGAGCATTCTACTCTGAAACTCTTGAACAAGGAAGGTGAAACAACAAAACTATAAAATTATGTACCTTCCAATGAACAAGTAACTAGTAGCCGAATCGTGATATTCAAGTTTCAGAGTAGCTTGGACATCATTAGATCCCTGAGACAGGCCGGATATTCCAACAAGAGCTGAAACTATGTAAGTGGAGCCAATGGAAACTCTGCTTGTGATGTCTTGCTCGAGACCTTGCCAGCATTCTTTTCGGCTGGTGATAACAGCACAATTACCATCTGTCTCCATTGATATTCCTAATTGGGAAACTTCTTCAGCTGAAACTACATAGCCGTCGCAGCAATTGACATGCCAAGAATCCAACCCTCCGGAGAAGTCATGATTCAGTAAAATGTTAGCGGCATTGCCCCCACTCGGACCAGAGATGCTTCCCGCCATGATCTGTCACATAAAGCAATATATCAGGAGACAGCTGGAGCTATATACCAAGAAGAAAATCGCTGCTCGGTTGACCCAAACGCAATGATTTCAAATGCATATTTAACAAATTTGAAGGAAGGAACTTCCCCCATCTCTGATCTTCCATAAACAGCAATCCTAAACTAAAGTATCTAAACAGTTGTACATAATAATTTATACATATCATCAAATGTAACAAAAGAAACTCAACAAAACAAAGTAGCAGTAACCTACAATCTACTTCAGTGAGGGAAAATACAATGAGCTAAAATCTGCAATGAAGCTTGAAAATTTAACAACTATGAGGCAACAAAATTGTGCACTCTTCACTACCAAGAAAACAGCAACGGAGCACAATTCATTGAGATTAATGCAAAAGGACCCTTTTTATTAACAAAAGTAAAAAGCTTATTAAGGGGAAATGAATCTTTGATCAATTTCAACACTATAAGACACACCACTCATTAGGCTCTTTTTTCTTTTTCTGAATTATCACAATATCCCAGTTGGATGGGGCGAAGACTAGTTTGTCAAGCTCCATTTAAGGTTTACTATTGGCCAATCAGTTACTGCATATACAGGACAGAATTCGAATTCCGCCACTTGCTTATGCAGACGAGTGAATTAACTAATCGACTAATCCAAGTTCTGTAATCTAGTAGGCTAAGGGAGAAGTGAAAACTATGAAATGACATTAGTACCCCCAAATGCAGCCAAAGTTACCTGAGATTGAGAATGAGAATGAGAATGGTTATGGTTCCAGTGAGAGTGGGAGTGAGAGTTGAAGACACTGCTTGTGAAGAAGCAAGCACACAAACTCTTCATTTATATATTGCCACTGAGCCACTGTGCCACCAAATTTGAGAGTGAAGACTACGGAAAATTGGGGCCAACCAAACAAATTTTCTTCCCCAATTACCACTATCCAAAGTCCAAACTTTAGGATCAAAGAAATTCATAACAAATTTTCATCAACGACCCATCATTAAAAAAAAATCCCTAACACAGAAAAATAAATCAATCAAATAGAATAAAGGGTATTATGGATTATCTTACTTTTTTGCTTTGGCTTGCAGATTAGTAATGCTTGAATTGGAATGGAAGGCTAAGTAAGGATCTTGGGTTAAGGAAGGATAATGGTTTGGTTCCTTAATTTTGCACAAAAATGTATGATCCATTTGAGAGAGACTTTGATTGTAAGGATGTTGTAGTGTTAGGTGGAGATGGCTTTTCTGTCTGTACGTATATGACATAGTTTGTTCCAATTTTCTACGTACAGAAACATTGCAAACTGGAACTGAAGAGTGAAGATAACAATTCCAGCACACAAAATCCAAGAGTAAAACTCCTTTTGATGTGTTTGGTTTCTGACTTTTATCTTCTTTAAAGATAAAAATTAAAATAATGGGATTAACTATTTTGATTATTATTGAAAATATTCAAAATACATATTTAATTCTAATTGGAGCTGATAAAAAAAAATCAAGTCTAAAATAGAAAACTAAAAGGATCAAATAAAATTAAAAAAGAATTGAAAAAATACTTCACCTTTTCAAAAGAATGTATATATAAATTGGAGGTAGATAATAAATACCATAACAACAAAACGTGTAAAGAAGGAAGGAGTTGACATTGAGAACTCATGGTAGAGAAGGGAGGAAAAGAACTAGCCTAGAAGTACACTGATGAATGTGACGTGAGAAAAAAAAGTATAGAAAGAAGTAGGAGAGGTTCAAATGTTAAATTTGGATCTTCTAAATTTTGAATTTTTATTTTAGAGGGTAAAGTGTGATCTCACTTTTTTAGAATGAAATTCAAAAATTTAGAAAATCTAAATCCTTTAACATTTATCTCAAAACTAAAAACACCTATTTTGGATTGAAAAGGTTTTCAAAAGTTAAAATTGAAAATACTAAAAACATGAAAATAACGTTTTTAATTTGTTATGTTTTTTTGAAAATGTTTTTCGTTTCAAAATATTAATGAAAACACTCAAACCAATCAGCCTCTTAA
>NC_029790.2:133954145-133959452 GCF_000816755.2 Arachis ipaensis | reverse complement strand
TTGTTAATAAAAAAATTTTTAATTTATAATTTTAACATGTATCCTTAAAATATAAAATAGATAAATTCATTAAAATAATGGGATTAAGTATTTTGATTAGGATCCCGCTAGGAGACAATTGACTATTTGTACAATATGTACAATGGACTATTGAGTTACAAAATGAACATCCCCCATACTAACTAGTATAACCATCTTCTCAAAAGCTTAAATTGATTTTGGTGTTCATCACCAAGGATCAAACTCTTGACTTTTCGGATCTAGCGTTCTAATACCATGCATGATACCACTCATCCCAAAAGTTTCAGCTGATGGGAAAGGATAACACTAATAATTATATTTCTAATATTTCCTAAACCTCCATTGTACACATTGTATAAATATTCCATTGGCTTCTCATACTTTCTCTTTTGATTATTATTAAAAATATTCAAAATATTATCAATTTATCATTGATAGGCTAAATTTTTCTGTCAGTTTAATAATAATACGTTAAAACAATTGAATAGTTAATTCACTCATATATTTAAACAAATGTTTTGAGGGTTCAAATTGCATCTCATGTGAGCAAATATGATGGTACAAAATTTTATGCCGTGTTATTAAGTAAAATAAAAAAAAATCAATTTGACTATTTTTTAAGAAACAATTTAAAACGTTTACATTTTTAACGACAGAACTAAGCCACACCGTAAGTTGTGGAGACCCTTTTCACTATAAACCCAAAAGATTTTACATGTAAATATTATTCTAGTAAATTGATTATAGTGATCTTTGTCTTGATCCCATGAAAACAAATCATAAGTATGAACCCTAAGAATACAAGACCACTGTTAAAAACTCTTACAGTCTTACTCCTGCTATGAAACTTACATTAAATAAAACCAAATTAGTTAAATTTCAGTTAATAACATTCAAATACAGTTGGTTTTATAAATAAAAACGAAAAGAGTATGTATCTGACAAACACATTACCATTAAATTTTATAAGATATAACACTAACACGAGAGATCAAATCCAATATTACCAATCAAAAGTAGTGTATAGCAATAAAAGGACAATTACTATGCCGAAATGCGATATTATTTTGGGTCCAACAAAGATGGTTAAGTTCCTTTTTTCAGCCTAAAGGTGGTTTTGGTCACAGTGATGCTCCAGTCCAAAAATGCTAGTTGACTTCTCACTTGATAATTTAAGAATAGTGATGTTATTTGAGCATTGAAAAAGGATATCATAGTAGATATCTAGGCCAATCAGCCTGAGATTCGAACCATAACCATCGTAAGTTTCCGAACTATACTCGTGCGAATGCATTGTTGCCACAAAGTGAAGATTGAAGAACAAGCCTTTCTCTTTCTATGGATGTCCACTTTGTATGTTCAAATAACATCACTCATGAGTTAATCAATTCCATCTTGCACTCTTATCAGACTAAATATGATGACATAAGATTCCAACTAATTTTCATATGCGATGGCATTGTTGCCACAAAGCGAAGAACATCAGGTTCTGCGCTAAGCGAACGAGGCAGTTCTTCTGAACTCTTATTGAAAACACGAAGAAACTTAGCTATGTTGGGAAGTACAAGTTCTCTGCAGTGAAGATGCAATAGGGGGACCTTGGATAATACACTTCCCTTCTGAACATCTAGGCCTTCTGGTCTCCTCATCTTGTATGGTTTTCCAGTCGTTGGCTCGACATCAACTCGGGGCATTTGTTTCCAACGACTGTGTACAAACCAACCATACTTGTAGTCGCCCACTATCGGAGTGCCAAGTGCTTCAGCACAATGGACACGCAACTGCATAATTGGGAGAAGAAATAACATGAACAAAAAATACATTGCTTAACTCAGCAAGATTATAGATTCACCATAAATTAAGGAGTCTGAATAATAAAGATTGCAAATTCATTTTTGACAATGTAAAGAATTCAACATACAGTTAACATCTGAGAATTCTATAAGTAACAAAAGAAGTCCGATTGTACATTAATAAGGATCATGCAATTATCAGTAGCTTCGTAATAATCGAAATTCCATATAAGCATCCAATATACCTGATGCTTCCGGTACGTAAGTGGTCGCAGCTCCACCCAGGAGCATCCATTTATCTTTGGACCAAGGACTCGATATTCAGTTACAGCCTCTTGGCGCGGTTCCATACTTGAATGGTGAGCTAATACGACCCTCTCTGTCTTCCCATCATCCAAGAGCACCTGAAACAAGAAGACAATGGAACAAAATCAATTTCAAAGTTGGAAGATAGCACTGACATAAAACATGACATTGTTGGATTAACACATATATAAAGAAGAAATTAAGAAAGAAAGGACATGAACCTTTCTAAGGGGAGCACAAATTACACCTTCCTTCTCCTTGGGAGTCCCTATGACTAGTGCCCAATACCTCTGATATGTAGATTCACATGCATCATTCCAAACCTATTTCAATTTTCAAATGAACCATAAATTAAATGTAAATGATAGGAGGTTGTTGATGGTGGGTATAAAAAGACAATATCTACATTCGCTAATAGAACACGAGGATTGGAAACAGCAGTTCATCACTTCATGTAAATAAGGCACCTTACTAGAAGATTTTGCATTGTTTATGTTACTGAACAGCCACTGCAGGTGAGACACACTTTCTTCTTTTCTGCCAAATAAAATGATGCCACTGGTCTCCCTGTCAAGACGGTGGACCTGAATTTCAACCATCAAAACTATTATGTTGAACAATAGTTTCAATAACTATCAATAAGTTCTAAATTACGATAGAGCAGAGATGAACAATACTCAAGAATACCATTTGTCTTTTGGCATATTATCGAGAGAAAAATTTCAGTTGATGAAAGAAACCCTTAGCAGGGCAACCTTCAAATTTGAAAAGCCTTACATTACAGCAAATGTCAAAGTAGTGATCCTTAAATTTGAAGGACAACCAGGTATTTTCAGTAACATGCTAAAGGCAAAACATACGAGGACAACCTAAAATCCTATAAGAGATAAAGGTCTTCCCTTTAAAGGGAGACCAGGGTAAGAAACCAAGAAATTGGCTTAACCGAGTCACTATCTATTCCTTTTTTTTTTTTTTTTCGAGATTTTCTAAAATGGGAGGTACTACCATCTATTTACAAACAGAAATTTGCTTATTACATGATGATTCATTTTACTTTCTAGTACAAACCAATTTTTTTCAGTGTAATGATGCATGGAAAGAGTATTTTACCAGTTTAGGACCCTCATCATAATCATAGGATAGTGCTGCAGCTGCTAATGCATCCATGCTGTTATGAACTGGCAGATTCCCCTAAGAAGGTCATCAGCAAGAAATGAAAATCCCACTAAACTCATACTCAATGAATTTCTGTATATCTGAAAAATGGTTTACAAACCTTAACCGGCAATTTTGGGGGTTTATTTAGCACCATGATAGCCAAGTCCTTCGAATAATACATTGAACATAATATGCAATCAATAAAATATATTACCATGCATTTGAAGAATGAGAATAGTAAAAAGAAATTGTAAAATAAAATAATTTTGACATTGGATGCAAGACATGCCTTATAAATGACAAGCCTTTGCAGATACTTAATTTCATCAGCATTGGGATATAGTGTTCCACTTGGTATAGCATCATATCTTTTGGAAATTCTAGCCTCGGCAATTGACACAGGGATATGAATTCTTGCCCCTTGCTTCATTACTTCATTAGGTCTAATCTGTAGTGAAGCTGTATTGTTGTAGTATTATTAAACCCAAAAGCAAATCATATTATCATAAGCAATTGACTCAGAAAAATAAACATACATATATGAAACTATCAAAAGCAAAGTTTGTCATACAAAATGGAAAAGTACACAGCAAAATTAATACCTTTCGCAAGGGTCTCCTTGGCTCTTCATTCTGAGATAAATTATTGTCAGAAATTGGGTCCTCCATTTGGACCTAGTATAGGAGAAGTACAAATAAAGCCTGTGAGCACATCTTTTATTTTCCATATCTATTTCCGACCATTAAAAGAACTAAGAACAAAAACAAAGTGGAGGTAATTACTTAGATTAAACAACACTATTGTGCTTTACCATAAAACATATCAAGAGACACTTCAAATTAAATCTATGCTTTCCTAAAAGTTTTGTCCACAGTTTTTATTAAAGATTATATAAATGTTAATCATCACAGAAAGCATAGATCCAACTACCTTGTAACAACTTGTAAGTAAATAGAAGAACTTTGTAAGCATTTATTCACATTCTTGTAGCACAGCATGCCAACAAAATATTTATAAATGTGAACAAATCAATAATCTTTTTGGGGTTAAAAGATGTTCAAAAGCATCATATAAACTATCCACCATTCAAATATAAATGAGAGTAGTTTTTCATATTTAGAGATTAGAATAAAAGAAGAATATTACTAATACAAAGGCAAGAATGAACAAGAAGATAGAAAAATTAAACAAAGATTAAAAAAAAAGCTATCAGTGAAGCATAGCTTTTCAATTTCTCACCATGTCTAACAGGGAAAATCCAATAAAAAGATGATAAGCATTACACCAAATCGATGTTTAAAGACAAGTAAATTAAATCTAGGGAAAATTCCAGAAATTCATTGTCCACAATAAAATAGACAGTATTGCATCAAAAACAAAATGGAACAACAAGGAATGCAAATGAAAGTGTAACAGAGCAATGAATTCTTACAAGACCCTCCCTGAAATGAGACTCAATGACAGAACCCAATATGCCCTTGAAGTAATACTTGATCCAATTAACAGCAGTGACATAACCATCATGTTGCTGCCCATCTTGAAAACTTTCATTTGAGTTCCTTCCGGGCAAAGGGTGACCAGGAAAAGGTGGCAAAGACAGTAGCTGCCTCGGCTTCGGGCCTTCTTTCCGAGAACCCAAACGAGCAACGTTGTTGGACACCCTGATCACTGATTCAACAGGGACAGGCTTTGGAGGACGAATCCTAGAGTAGTGCCTCGCCACAAACCACAGCCATGAATGGCTACTGTTATTTATGTTGTTCAACATGGTTCAAACATCTGAAAAGGAGGAAAAACACGAGGTTTCAGTGACAGGAAATGGGGATTTGTAGTATTTTGTCATTGAGACTTTTTATCAAACATGTTGTATGCAACACATAGCAATGAGCTAAGTATCAGGTGATTGATGTGATTTTTCATCAAACAGATTGCATACAAAAACATTACCAACTATAATGAAAAAATTCGTTGAGGCATTTCAGCAAACATGTTACATGCAGTCAGCAAACAAAATTTTAAAAACTCGTTA
>NC_029790.2:133948722-133953980 GCF_000816755.2 Arachis ipaensis | reverse complement strand
GTTAATATTAAATATTTTTTATTATAAAAAAATTATAATTTAGTAATTTAGTTTTTAAAATTTGGAGGTGAAGGTTTGAAATTTAGATTTAAGATAAAAATAAGAAAAAAGGACAAATACTTTTTGAACTTTCATATACATTAAAAATAATAGAATTAGTATTGGGCTAGCTCAATTAGAGGATTATACTATAAATAAGAGAATGATGTAATAATATAGGGATATACATGACGTAATAGAAATTCTACTTTCTCTCTTTGACCCTAATACTAGAAATTTTCTTATATTCTCTCTAATTATCTCTAATTTTCTCTATTCTTGATACAAATTCGTATCAAATGGTGCTTTCAACACCTTGCCAAATTTCTATGGTGATTCACCGGACTCAATTTGGGATCAGATTCAAACTAATTTACAACGCTTGAATTCAAATTATCAAAAACAGACACAGTTACTTTAAGATATTAAAGCAACTTGCGCCAGAATTGTGCAACCTTGAACACTAATCAACATCTCCAACAGCATCTAATTGTCCAGATTCAAGCCAAATCAGCAGTAGGTTTTCAATCAATCAACAATACTTTAACAAATCCAGAAACAACAACTTCAACACTTCCAGTTCTGCAATTCCAAAATTCAGATTCGGTTTATGAGAATGCATGATTAGAGAATGCAGCGACAAGAATTCCAGAATCAGCAATGCATCCAAAACACACAGACGAAAAATCAACAGAGCAACAAATGGCAGCAACATCAACGAAATTTCAAGAAAAACAAGAGGCAGGAGTCTATGCAAATTCAGATCCAACTAGCAATTCAGCGACATATAACAACTATAGAGCACAAATTCAATTTCACAGGCTCAGTTCCCAATCCAACAAGTCCAGCTTGTGCAATTTCTGAAGAACATGTAAGAACTCATAATTCCAGAAAAATTGCTAAGCTCTCAAATAGAATCAGCAACTTACCAGAAGTTGCATATGCAAAATTCGAAAAACACCTGGATCTACAATTGGCGCATTTGGAGGAAACGGCTCTGGCCGAGGAGGAAGTTGCCGTCCGGGGCGGCGGAGCAGCAGCGGCGAGGTTGAATCGCCCACCGCCAAAGCCACCTTACTCGTTTATAAAGGCGGCGGTTGGCCTGGCGACAGCGAGCGGCGCTGGCGCGGCTTCAGTCCAGCACAGCGGCAGTGGCGCCGAGGACGGCGCCCTCACGAGGGGAGAGCGGACACTCGCGAAGGCCTTGGTTGGTGGAGCAGGGAGGGGGAAAGGCTAAGATCTTCACTCTCGTGGGTTCAGTCGCGGACTTCCGATGGCGGCTAAGCCACCACCGCTCATGGCGGCATCGTTTCCCTGGGATCGTGCTGCAGTGGCGACAAGCCTCGAGTTCTCCAGCGGTGGCGATATTGATGGCGGCACACGCGGTTGTTGGCTCGTTTCGCAGTGGGTGGCGGGCGAGGAAGGAGCAAGGAAGAAGCGCGAGGTGATGACAGAAGGGGAAGAAGTCCTGGCGGCGCCGGTAACCACAACCCCTGCTCCAGTGAAGGCGTGTTTGGGCGGCGAAGGAGTGGCTCACAGTGTTGGAGGAAGGTTCTGGAAGGAGTTTGAAGGTGAAGCCTTATGTTTTAGAATTCTGGGCTTAACTATATTTGATTTGGGCCCAAACTCTAATGCAGAACAGAATTTTGCAAGTAGTGTGCATGTTTTACAAAAATTTGGTATACAAACTTACTCTAAGTGGGCTCATGGAATTTTTTTACCAAGTTGGGTTGGTTTAGTGGTTAGCTCACTAGTCCGCTTAAGCAAGTGTCGGGGGTTCGAATCCCGCCTTGTGCATGCAGCAACTCATTGGCCAGCACCAAACCCTTAAATGGAGCTCAGTACCGCGACGGATTAGTCCTTGGCATGTCGGGCTGGGGGATACCGTGGAAAACCAACAAAAAAAAATATGTTTTGTCAGCAGTGGTTATAGAAAGTATTATTTTAGGATTGTTTAGTTTCTTTTAGTAATTATAATTAGTTTTTATAATTTTTATTAGGATTTATATTTTTCTGTAATTTTGAGTACAAGATTTTTGTTTTGGTTGTCTACGGTCCCAACTCGACAGGTCAAGAATTAATCTGTCGCGGATCTGAACTCCATTTAAGGGTCTGATGATGATAAAATTAGTATTGAGCTAGTCCAATTAGAGAATTATACTATAGATAGGAGTATGATGTAATAATATAGGAATCTATATAATGTAATAAGAACTCTACTTTCTCTCTTTGATTCTAATCCTAAAAATTTTTCTTCTATTCTCTCTTATTATCTCTAATTCTCTCTATTCTTGATATAAATTTGTATAACAAAAATAAGTTGAATTATACATATTTATACACAGATTACATATATATTTATACATAGTAATTTTATTAAATGAAGAATAGAAAGTGAATTAGAAAAAAATATCCTCGTATATATATTACTTTATTTTCACAATCCATACCATATATATATAACATATAATAACGATACATGATTGATTAATCATAATGTTTAATAAGTTCTTGTTACTTAGCTAAAATTTATTAAAATTAAATAGTCAATGTTAATTATAAGCTCCAATAATTGATAAGAACGAATTATTTGAAAAGGAAAAAAAACGAAAAAGAAAATTTGTTCTTTTTTTTTTTTCACCACTCGATCGCTGACTTATTCAACTACTATTATACGTACTATACTTAAATATCTTTTAAAAAAAAAATAGGAAAAGAAAAGAAAGACGAATTCCAGACCAAAAAGAAAAGATAAAATGATTCTTTAAGATTTAAAAACAATAAATTACTTTTTAACAATTATATTTACAAAAGAGTGGTTAATATTAATTCTTTTATACAAATTTCATGCATATATAAAATATTAATTTTGGGAATCTTAATTAAAAAAGTTTCTCAATGAAGAGCATTATTCATGAACATATAGCCAATTCAACCACCAACTATAACAAGAAGATTAGAATAATTAGAACCGAAATTTAATTGTACCAAGTATTAATAACTTTAGGTTTCTCGTCATATTATCTATAATCTAATAATCTAATTAAAGGTAGAAACTCAGGTGCAGTCGATTTCACGTGAAGTTGATAGTTGAGAGTCGTTAGAAAAAACATTTCATAATATTATAAATAAATTTAATTATTCTAATAGTTAATTATTTAATTAAAAGTATTAAATTAATATATAATATACAATAATAGCTTATTTAATAGTTGATATTTATCATATTTTTTTTAGTATTATACTATTTACAATGTCCTGTCCCCAATAGTTGACTGGGTCCCCCTCTAGGGTACCACCACCAACTTTATAAGTTATAACCACCTTCACTAGATAGATAGAAGCCTCAAATCAAAGGGTCACTATATTACTATCATTATTTTATTATTACTATTATTATAAATTATTATTGTTATTTCATTTGAGAATAGTATAGTGTTGCGGCCATGGGAAGAGCTCCTTGTTGTGACAAAGCAAATGTGAAGAGAGGACCATGGTCTCCTGATGAGGATGCAACACTCAAGAACTATCTTCACACTCATGGCACTGGAGGAAATTGGATTGCATTACCAAGAAAAGCTGGTTCTTTTTCTTTTCTTTTCTTTTTCTTAAATTGTTATGTTTCTGTTTGCATAGAATTTGAGTAGATCGTATATTATAAATTAAACTTTTTTTAAGAAAAAAAAATCATGGGGTGTTGTTTTGATCATTAATAATTTTGGTGGTGATCTTCTTTCTTTCGTTCTTGAGAAAGGAAATAAGTGAATTTTTCTCCCCTATAATGAACATTATGATCAGTGGGGATTGGAAGAATTATTGCTTATTAAGTGTAATTAAGTTAAAGGTTTTCAAATCTGTATCTTTAATTTGTCTCAATATTGTGCTTTGATTGAATTCAGTGTTTTACTTTGTAAATTTCAATTCAAATTGCAGAGGTAGGTGCATTCATCTTCAAACATATTTTTAAATAAAATTAGAATAAATTTCGAACAAATTAAAGACAGATATATATATATATATCATATCAAACACTACAAGAATTCCGACAGATAATAGCAGTTTTTAAAACGGATATATAGCGACGGTTTTCGACTAACGCAAAACGGATATCACATATACATAGATGAGATTGATCATGATATGATGAAACAAATATATGCTTTAATTTGATATTTTCTTCCCCCCCCCTCTTCTAATTTTGTGTTATACAAATTAAAATTTGATTAATTGATGATGTGATATAATTAATATATGTAGGTCTAAGGAGGTGTGGGAAGAGTTGCCGTCTAAGGTGGCTGAATTATCTAAGGCCAGATATAAAACATGGAGGATTTACTGAACAAGAGGATCAAATCATTTGCACTCTCTATACTCAAATGGGAAGCAGGCAAGTCTATCTATAGCTTGTAAATTATTAATTTCATTACTACCACTAGTGGTATATTTATTAGTAATACTAAGAAGACAACAAAAAATTAGTTCAAACAGCTCAATTTTCTCTTATTTAGCATGTATTTATTTTAAGGTGTATTAAATAAAATAAAAAATAAAAAATTTTGATAGTTTTTAGCTAAAATTTTGTTTTTAAAAAATTTTCATATATTTAAAGACACTAAACTTGTTTATTAATTATTTTTTCTAAATCAAAAGCGTGTATTATAATAATAAATATGAGTTCATTTAAACAGACGATTTATGATATAAAACGTGACAATAATGAGACAAAAAATTCTCTCGTTGACTTTGTTGTGTATAATTTTTGAAAGAGTATTCGTTTCAAGATATTTATTTGAGGAAGGTTAGAGAGTCAGTAGAATTTATTTTTTTATTTATTAATTAGTTAATAATATTTAAAAGTATGGACTAAAAATATATTATTAAATTACTAAACTAAAATAATTGAATTAATTTCTAAAAGTACGTGCAAAATAAAAATCAATACATTTTGCTTGCTCTTGAATATTTTTCTATTTATTTTTCTGTATATATATTATTTATGTCTTGACATAATTACCAAATCCATTGTAAAAATATTAATTACTCAACAAATAAAAGAAAAATTTTAAATTTTCATGAGTTAGTTGAATGTTCCAAAAGCTTGATACTTTTACTTTTTTCTTTCAAATGCAAGTATAGTAGTTATATATAAATTCGGAAAAATTTCAAGTGTACCGGGAATACCGATGTTCCAATTTTTTTAACAGTTGATTTCAATTAAT
>NC_029790.2:133939477-133948648 GCF_000816755.2 Arachis ipaensis | reverse complement strand
TGGCAGAACAGACAATGATGTCAAAAACTATTGGAACACCAAGCTCAAGAAGAAGCTAATGGCAGGAAAAGTAATTTCCCCTAATAATAATAATAATAATAAAACATTATTGACTACTCAACAAAACTCAGATTTTCAAGATAATAAAAATTGTTCACCACCCTCATCATCATCATCATTAGTGCATCTTCCAATTTTAAGCAATGATATTAATAATTTTAGTTCTAACCTAAGTCTTGACCTAATTCATCAACAACTCTATAGTCCACAATTTATGAATTTAGAAATTGATGGTGCAAATTCAAGGAGCAACAAGAACAATAATAGTAGTAATATTGAAGGTTCAACTTCTTCTTCATCACTTGCATTATTGGACTACAAGGGTGGATCATCACTTCTAGAAGAAGAAAAACAACATGGTGTTGGTGATGATAATGATGAATCTAATAAGGAATTCTTGATGGATTTAGGGTTTGATGGAGTTCCTACTTATTATGATATTGTTAATGGTCTTAATTGTCATGAGAGAGTAGTTGGTGAGTTTTCTCAAAGTATTAGTAGTTGTTGTTACTCTGAGTGGGTTGATTTCAACTGTGCTGAAATTAAGCCACATTGAGTAATTAAATTAAAAATTAATGTTGTATTATTGGATATACTCTTCTTTCTATTTTATGTATTTATGTATTTATTTTTGACAAATTGACATATCTAGATATATTCATTTTTTAAAATATATGTTAATTTTGTCTAAAGTGATGCATGTTTTATTTGAAACAAAAAAGAATTTGACTTTGTGGAATTTGTAAAAAGAAAAAAAATTAAAAAGCACTAATTATAATTAGGGAATAATAATGGAATAACACATGTATTGAAGGAGAGAACAAGCAATAAAAGGGAACATTTTTTTTAGTAAGTAGCACTATAGGTCAAAAGAGAAAAAAAATGAAAATTTATGGGCAGAAGTTAGTTGAAAATTATTAAATAATTTGATATATTTATTTAAATTATTATTTAACGGTTCTCAACTATAATAACTTTACATAAAATTAACTGCATCTGAGTTTTTAAAAGAAAAAATTAGGTTTAATTATTTTGTTGGTCCCTATAGTTTCACAAAATTTTTAATTAGGTCCCTATACTTTTTTTTCTTTTAATTGAGTCCTTGCACCAATTTTTTTTTAATTGGGTCCCTACACTTTTTTTTCCTTTTATTTAGGTCTTTGTACCAATTTTTTTTTTATTTGGGTCCTATAAAATTAAGCTAATTACTACTAATAGGGACTTAATTGAAAAAAAATTTGGTAGAGAGACCCAATTAAAAAAAAGTATAAAGACCTAATTAAAAATTTCACGAAACTATAGGGACCATTACAGTAATTAAACAAAAAAATTATTAAAGATTATCAACATGTAATGCATGCATGATGCTTTCTTCTCTTTGTCTTTTCTAAATTAAAGGTTCATCATTGATCATACATGATTCATGCATGGTGGAATGTGGGGTCAATGAGAAAATAATTAAATTCAGCGCCTATTACATTATATATAGGGAAACAAGTTGTCATATTATTCTGTCTCATTAAATTTTTTCAAAATATAATTATTATTAATTATTTGCCTATTTAAATTATTTGTTATTTGTTCTTGTTAAAAGCTTTTTTGTCTATTAATTTATTCTTCATAGCAATATCGAAAAGAATGACTAATATTCATGAAAGTCCGTTTTGCTATCTCTTATTTTTGTGTCGCATCATGAAAATATCAAATTAAAATAACATTTTATCATTCACCTAAATTATAAGTTTATTAAAGAGAAAAATAAAAATGTAGTCACCATCAAATTTACCATTTAATTAAAGCAGATAAAGAGCTTTTCATGAACTTTTGAAGCATGTTTGTTTGTTTGATCATAGTGGTCACGAAAGTTGCATGGGATGGTGGCCAATTCAAACCTAATAATAATATATAAGAATTGAATAATATTTAAATCATTTTAAATATTTATGTGATTATGTCCCTCTCATTCATGAGCCATAAAAGATTCTGTGTCTTTTTCTCTCTTTCCTCGCTTCTCTCGTGAAGGAAGCATTTCTAGCTAGCAGAAGCTGAAATAATATTCATTCATGTTGTAAAAAAAATAATATTAAAATGAAAAAGAAAAAAGAAAATAGGAGTAATTAAAAAAATACATAATTAAAAAAAAGAGTGACATTTTTCTATTGTAGGATTTGAAAAAATTACTCTACTATCTTATGTTGATTAAAAAAACTAATATAAACATATACTTAAAATTGAAGATATCAAGCTATACATTTTTATCAAGTTAGTATTGTTTCAATCAATTTAATTTGGACATTCTAAACATTCAAATTGCTCTCCTCAATTTTTCATCTCAGAATCAAATTGATTAAAATGATTTTTCTGCCGCAACAACTTATATATAATACGTGACAATTTAGAAACTAGAGGATTAACTTAATTTACAATTTAAAATTAGAGTCTAATTTTAATTGATTTAAAAATTGAGGAACTATTTTAATCGCTACGTAAAAATATGTCATCAATGTTATACTGAAAAAACATTTTTAGATTGAAAGATATCAAGCCTCTGAGCAGTGAAGCAGAGAAAGAAGAGAAGGGAGAGAGGAAAGGGAAGAGAAGAATTGAGGTTGAGAGAAAATCTTGAGAGTAATTTTGATATTGATTGAATTGCATCAACGGGGATTAGTTACACTGAATGATATATATATATATATATATATAAACTTTAAGCTAACTAATTGAATGCTAAGTTGCTAACTAATCTGAAGTCTAGCTTGGCTAACTGCTTAGCTGAATCCTAACAGAATTCTAAGTTCCCTGAATGAAAGCTAACCATAGTTCTAACTTCCTTTCTTAACCAGAGTTAATCATTACTCTATCATGCTCCCTGCTTTCAAGTTCTTCTAATTCTTCTGCCAGTTTTAAGTCTGTTCTGCAAGTTAATTTTGCTGCATGACTCCATCTTCTAACTCTTCTAACTTCTTTCTTGTCTCTTCACTGTTGGACCCATTTTCTACCACATTTAGCAACATTCTAAACTTTAAAAATGGAGTGCTTAGCAGTACTTTTGTCAACACATCTGCTATCTGTACTGAGCCAAGAATATGGTTGATGGTGACTATCTTCTTTGTCACATAGTCCCTGACAAAGTGAATGTCAGTTTCAAAATGTTTTGATTAGTGTAGAATGGGGTTTGCTGCCAACAGAACTGTACTAAGGTTGTCACAATACATCAAAGGAGGGGCTGAAATGACAAATTTTAACTCAATCATCAAGTTCTTGACCCATATCAATTCAGCTACCAGGTCTGCTAAGGCTATATATTCAGCCTCAGTGCTGGATCTTGCCACAACTGTTTGTTTCTTTGCACTCCAGGAAATGAGAATTTTTCCTAAGAACACACAAAAAATTTCTGTAGATTTTCTATCATCTGGGTCACCCACTCCAGTCTGAATCACTATATGCAGTGATTTTCATGGAGCTGTTCTTATGCAGGTGTAATCCATAGCTACAGGTTCCACTGACATACCTTAAAATTCTTTTCACCATTTTTCAATGTTCAAGCAGAGGGTTTTGAAGGAATTGTGAGACGTTGCTAACAGCATAGGCTAATTCAGGTCTTGTAATAGTTAAGTATTGCAGGCTTCCTACTACTGGCCGATACATTTGGGATTTTCAAAGCTGGCTCCCCCGAACGCAGAGAACCTAACTAATGAGGGAGGGGAGTTTGACAAGGCTTGCATCCAACCATTCCAGCGTTGATGAGTAGGTCCTTGACATATTTTTCTTGACTGAGTGGCAACTCATCCTTGTTAATTTTTGAGACTTGAATCCCCAAAAAATAGTGCAAGTCACCCAAGTCCTTAAGTGTAAATTTGATGTTTAGTTGGTGAATCACGTGATTGATTTCTGTGTTTGAACTTCCTGTGATGATTATATCATCCACATACACCAAAATGAAAGTGCTAGCCCCTTTTGTGAACCTTGAGAAGACCGAAACATCTGATTTGGTAGCAATGAATCCTAAGTGATTGAGCATAGTAGAGAGCTTGTGATACCAAGCACTGGGTGCTTGCTTCAACCCATACAGTGCTTTTGTAAGTTTGCAGACGAAGCTTCCATCTCCAACTTCATAGCCCTAAGGTTGCTTTATGTACACATCTTCACTCAAGTCACCATGAAGAAATGTATTGTTGACATCTAATTGGCGAATGCTCCATCCATTCGCAAGTGCTGCTGTCAGGATCACTCTTATTGAAGTTGGTTTGACTACTGGGCTGTATGTTTTGGTAAAATTAAATCCAGGTCTCTGCGAGAATCCCTGTGCTACTAACCTGGCCTTGTGTTTCTGTAAGGAGTCATCAGCATTATACTTGACTCTAAACACCCACTTGCTTCCAATGGCCTCTCTTCCTTGTGGCAATGGTACCAGCTTTCAGGTTAGATTCCTCACTAGAGCTTCATATTCATTGTCCATGGTCTTCTTCCATTCAGGATGAGCTAGTGCCTCTCTGACATTTCTTGGTTCAACTGTGGCTTGTAGTGCTCTTGGTTTGAAGAGTCCGTGTTTATTTCTTGTGATCATTGGATGCATGTTGGTGGTGCTTGGCTAAGGTGGAGCTGTATCTAATATTACAGGTATCTCAATTTTTAGATTAGAGATAGGCATTGGAATTGGAATGCTGGATGGAGCTACAGGTATTGGTGATGTATGTAGTGGTAGAATGTCTAGTGAAGTAGTTTGCTGTGACATTGGTAACAAATGTTGATGGTGAGGTTGCTGAGTGCTAGGTTGTGGTGTAGGTGATGATATTTGGCTAGGTAAGATTGAGGGATTTGAGCATTGTGTGAGGGAGTTAGGCTGTAAGGCTGAATTGTTAGAAGATGTAGTTGGGTTTCGGTTGGTACCTGATGAAGGTTGGTGCTCTTGGGATAAGACTCTTGGTAGAAGAGGTATTCTTGGTGGAACATGGTTGTTGGTTTCTGAGTGATCTTTCTCTGATAGAGTGATAAGGAATTTTCCTTCTTTAAATGGGAATCTATTTTCATAAAAAATTACATCTCTAGTCAGCACTACTTTGCCACTTTGAGTAAGGCATTTGTACCTTTTATGAGCTGAACTATAGCCAATGAATACGGAAGGGGCAGAACCAAACTCTTGTTTATGCTTATTGTAGGGTCTTAGATGAGGGAAACAGAGGCAACCAAAGACTTTTAGGCTATCATAATTCGGCTTCTTTCCAAAAAGCTTCTCCATGGGTGAACAGTTTCCAAGAGTTGGTGTAGGGAGTTGGTTGATCAAGTTTGCTGCTGATGCAAAAGCTTCTGCCTAGTACTTAGTAGACATACCAGCTCCAGCAAACATTGCAAGTCTCTTTTCTACTACATGTCTGTTCTTTCTCTCCACTGTGCTGTTTTGTTGATGCACATAAGGGCAGGAGAATCTATGTACAACTCCCTGTACCTGCAATTCTTTGGACAAACTAGTGTATTCAGCAGCATTATCAGTTTGTAACATTTTCAATTTTGCATTTAGTTGCAGCTCAACCATACGTTGGAAAGAATTAAATACTGATTTAAGCTGAGATCTTGCTTTTATAAGGTATAGCCAGGTAAATTTTGAATATGCATCAATGAACAAAACAAAGTAGTGATTTTCATTAGTGTCAGAGGTGGGGGCAAGACCCCAAATATCAGAATACACTAATTGCAATGGTGCTATGTATGAAGAATCAGATACAGAAAAAGGTAGCTGGTGTGACTTTCCTATACAACATACTTTACAGGCTAATTTATTTGAATCAAGATGAATATTATAAGACTTTAGAACAGTTGACACTACACTATCGAAGGCATGCCCCAACCTATTGTGCCAGAGCAAGAAGCTGTCCTTGCTACACATTGTTGAAGCATATGCAGACTTGACGGAAGATTTGAAATTAAGGAATTTGTACATTCCATTTTCAACTTCTCCCTGGATAACTACTTCACTAGTTTCCAAAGATTTGACACAGCATTTATTAGAGTGAAACTCAAAGAACACAGCATTGTCACAGCAGAATTGATAGACACTCAACAAGTTTTTAGTGATATCGGGTACATGAAGCAATTTTTGTAGAATAAACTCTCTATTACTTAAATCAGATTTAAAGATAGATTTTTCAACAAGGTTAATTTGCAAACCTAAACCATTTCCTACAATTACTTGATCTGATCCATCATAGGCTTCTCCTTCTATCAGATTATGTTGGTCTGGTGTTATATAATGGGTTGCTCCTGAATCCAGGTACCAATTTGGGTCATGGATGGTGGATGGAGTTGCAAGCAGTGCCTGAGGTGGTTGAGGGGATTGACTTGCTTGTGCGTTTTGTGAATTTTGCATCATACCAGATCTTGAGCCAGCTCCATAGTTGTTGTCCCTTTCGTACCTATACCAGTAGTTCTTGGCAATATGGCCAATCTTGTCATAGAATTGGCACACAGATTTTTCATTGTTCACCATTCTTCCATTATTTGTCTCATCATTTTGACAAATCTTGGATTTTCATTGTAGTCCTTCTGTATGAATCTTGAGTTGTCATTGTACTGTGTAGCTGATTTTGGTGCATTGGTGTAGTAATGGCTTGATCTTGAGTAGTTTTAAAAATTGCCATTCTAAAAGTTGTCATTCTGAAAATTACTGTTTTGAAAATTTCCATTTGCATATCCTCCATGTGACCTTCCATATTGTTCATTAGTTTGAAACTGTGTTAGAGTCAAACCTGCTATTGTCATTATGGGAGAATCTTCCTCCTCTACTTGATCTGCCACCTCGATTTCAGAAGTCTCCACCTCTGAATCCTCCTCTAAATCCTCCTCGCATATGAGCAAGATTAGCTTGGACGAACGATTTTGGTTTCCTGAATCTTTCAAGCATGCTTTCGTGTGTCAAGAGTAAAGCTTCAAGTTCTCCAACTGTAATGCTTACCGGTCTTGCAACTACTGATGTGATTACAGATCCATACTCCTCCGTTAGCCCGTTCAGAATTGTGTTCATGTGATCGCTCTCTCTCATTGGTTCTCCAACAGACGCCAATGCATCTATGGTTCCTTTCAACGCAAGTACATATTCGTTTACCGAATTTCCAATCTTGATAGTGCTTAATTTGTGTTTCAATTGTATGATCTTTGCTCTAATTTGAGAAGTGAAATAATCATCTAAACTTTTTCATACCTCATATGCGTATACACACCTTACCATTTCTGGTGGTGAATGGCTTTCTCATCGAGGCCAGAAGCCATGATTTTAGCAAAGCGTCCTGTCACTTTCATATTGCAAATTCTGGATTCACTTCGCCATTTGCTTTGAATCCTACTAGTATTTTTTCTCTGGTTATGTGATGCAGCAAGTTGTGTCCTTCAATTGTAGATTCAGCTTGGTCTTTCCATTGCAGAAAATTATCATTATCGAGTTTCATTGAGATCGAAGATGTTGTGAAATTTGGTTGTTGCGGAGCTTGTTCTTCAGCCATGGTTATCGATGCAAGCTCTGATACCATGAAAGATATCAGACCTCTGAGCAGTGAAGCAGAAAAAAGAAGAGAAGGGAGAGAGAAAAGAAAAGAGAAAAGTTGAGGTTGAGAGAAAATTTTGAGAATAATTCTGGTATTGATTGAATTGCATCAACGGGAATTAGTTACACTGAATGATATATATAAACTTTAAGCTAACTAATCTGAAGTCTAACTTGACTAACTGCTTAATTGAATCCTAACAGAATTTTAAATTTTTTGAGTAAAAACTAACCAGAATTTTAACTTTCTTTCTTAACTAAAGTTAATCCTTACTCTATCATAGATGATAGAAAATCTCCCAATATAAATTTGTCCACAAACAGACTTTAACTATAAGGATTTTGTTATATAGCTTATGATGTATATATGTAGCCGCCATTTCATATATAAACTATGAACTTTAATTTTAATAGCTACTTAGGATTGTTATTAACAAAATCATATTTTTATTGTTAGCTATTAAAATTTTGTTGATAAACTATATTTGATTTTCTTTCATAAAACTTTTAATTCAATTGTTTAATAGCTAACAATAAAAATAGGTTTTTGTTAATAACAAGCTAATAATAGTTATTAAAATTCTAATTAATAAGTGACTAATTATTAAAAGACAGATATCTTACATATTAGTTAATTCATTAAAAAAAATAATTTGGGTTCATCAAATATTTAACTCACTCATTTATTTAAGTAAGCGTGGTCAGAAATTTAAATTTTGTCTTGTGTAAACAGTAATTTATTAATCAATAATAGATCTTTAAGTAAAACTCAGATCTATGATAAATTAATTTTTAGTCTATCGAATTAATAAATATTATAGACAACAAAAAAGAGTTAATTCATTAAAAAAATACGATTATAATATAAGTTCATATTAATATCTCATCATTCCTATCCCACTATATGTTGTTGTTTTTGCTCCTAGTCAAGACCACAGTTTATGACTTATGATCACTACATACATAGTTAATTATTAAATTAGTATTAAGTTTTTGGAATCTTATCTATAAATGGAGAAAATCACTCATAGTGGTAATTGTTCATGTGCCAACCAATATAATTGGCAGCCAAAGCTTACTAATTGACCATTTTCTTTATTCCTAGTCTTACTTTGATTACACTCTTGACCCATATTAAGGGGGTCATTGTTTACAAAATGGATAAAAATCAAAAGTTGAATTTGGAACTGACTTGTTTAAATTAAATTTATTATGAATTTTTTTTTATATAAAAAAAAAGATGCTTCCAAAGATGGCCAAAACATTTTGTTTGTTCTAATGTTTGGTTATGTCTATTTTGATAAAAGATTTGCTAGTCTTTTAATTTATTATTGTCCTACACTATCTTCTTCCTTTTGGCATTTTATGCATATGAAATTATGGATGAATATTCCTTCACAAATAGCTTTGATAAAAAAGAGACATATTCTTATTTGTTCTCAATAGGGTACACTTGTACATTTTTGCTCACTAAAGAATGCCTAAAGCATGCTTGTACTTTAATTTCATATAAAAAATGGGAAACAATATTTAATTAATAACCAAAATAAAAATTATATTATCTCATTGTTCTCAAC
>NC_029790.2:133938787-133939467 GCF_000816755.2 Arachis ipaensis | reverse complement strand
ATCTCATTGTTCTCAACTTTTATTATTATTATTATTATTATTATTATTATTATTATTATTATTATTATTATTATTATTCCATGTCCTTGATAAAAAAAGTACATACCTTGATCAGAAGTAAACTATTGTTTGCTCCTAGTCTCCTACCCCACAAACCTTGACAATTTGGTTGGGACAAAAGGTTATTATAGACCAAAAATATTGTCATTTTTATAATAGCTTTCTATAATAAATAAAGTTTGAATGCTTTTTAATTTTACCATGATCACATGCTAGAATAAGACATGGTTTTTATTTTTTATTTTCCATATATGAAGAAGACAAACTATTTGCTTGACTTCAAAGGAATTAAGAACTCTGGGAATCATGAGATAATGGGANCAAGAGATGCAACTGAAGTTTAGCTCAGATGGTAAATTATGTGTCTTTTAATATTCTGTATCCGGATTCGAACTTTGGTATATGCACCAAGTTGAAAATGAATCCTGTGTCACTGTAGTGTCTTGTCATGTCCTTTTCTTAAAAACAAACGCAGCCTTAGTGTTGTGTGGGTGAGGGGTGGCAAAATGGGTCGATCCTGTTGGGCCGATCCGCTAAACCCGCTAAAAAGGCGGGTCGGGCTAGAAATTGGAGCCCGCCCAAATTAAAAAAAACGCCAAACCCGCACCGCCAAATTGGCG
>NC_029790.2:133929098-133938717 GCF_000816755.2 Arachis ipaensis | reverse complement strand
AAGGGAGGATCTTAAAAAAAAAAAACTTAAATTAAACAATAAACTTTCCAGAACTTAATAGGAGTCAGTCAAAGCAAATAACGAAACACACTGAGCTAAGTATCATTGACATGTTTTTAACAATTGCCTACTATATATAATAAGAACTGAGAAGAGATGTAGTACACAAAATTTTATTCTCCAAATAACTTTTATCATGTATTTAGTATAATACATATGAAAATATATGAATACATGAACTTCTTTAGGCATAGAATTAAACATACAATAATATCCATTTTGGAAAAACTAATCTACTCTTAAATTGATAATACTATTTATTCAGTAAATTTTACACAAATAATTATTCTTATATTATCATATCAATGAAAATAACAAATTTTTTAATTTATTATTTAAAAAATCATTTAAATACATAAATTTAATTGGATAATTATATAAAATTATTTACACTATTAGGTTGTTAAAATTAAACTCATCAAAATGAATCATATTGATAATAAAATTTTATCAAATTAAAATAACATTATTACGGTCAGAGTGAGAATATTCATTATTTTTTTTATTTAACATAATAAAAAAAAAGGAAAATTGGCATGGTAGTGTGACCATATTAGGAGCTTGTTTGGGTGAGTTTCTAAAAAAAAAAATCTTTTTTCGAATTAATTTTTTTAAAAGATCTTATAAAAAAGTAAAAGTAATTTTATGTTTAGTTATCTTATGTAAAAAATCTTTTTATCTATCAATTATGTTTGGATATAACGATATAAAAGTACTTTTTGTTTATTTATTACATAAAAAGTATCTTTTTTTAAAGAAAAAACATCTTTTAAAAAAAAGATGTAAATTACAGCTTTTTAAAAAAAGATATTTTTTTATTTTTTTATACTTTTATTTTTACTACTAAAAATTTACCAAACACTCTAAAAAAAAATATTTTTTTATTAAATTTTTTTTTTATCAAAATAATGGGACTAAACAACCACTGGATTTAGGGCTTGTTTGGGTGAGCTTATAAGAAAAGATCTTTTTTCGAGTTATCTTTTTTAAAAGATCTTATAGAGAAGTAAAAGTAATTTTATGTTTGGATATCTCATGTAAAAATGTCTTTTTATCAATCAATTATGTTTGGGTATAACAATATAAAAGTACTTTTTTGTTTATTTATTACATGAAAAACATTTTTTTTTTAAGAAAAAAAGATCTTTTAAAAAAAGATGTAAATTACAGCTTCTCAAAAAATATCTTTTTTTAATTTTACTAGTGCTTTTACTTTAAATATTAAAAATTTGCCAAACACGTTAAAAAATAAAAAAAAATCTTTTTTTCATTGAAAAAAGATCTCTTTTTTTTTTAACAAAATAATGACACCCAAACATGCACTTAAAGGGCTTGTTTGGGTGAGCTTTTGAGAAAAGATTTTTTTTCGAGTTATCTTTTTTTAAAAGATCTTACAGAGAAGTAAAAGTAATTTTATGTTTGGATATCTCATGTAAAAAGGTCTTTTTATCTATTAATTATGTTTGGGTATAACAATATAAAAGTACTTTTTTGTTCATTTATTACACGAAAAACATCTTTTTTTTAAGGAAAAAAGATCTTTTAAAAAAAGATGTAAATTACAGCTTCTCAAAAAAGATCTTTTTTTGATTTTACTAGTGCTTTTACTTTTACTACTAGAAATTTGCCAAACACATTAAAAAATAAAAAAAAAATCTTTTTTTTAATAAAATAATGGCGCCCAAACATGCACAAAAATTAATATGAATAAAAAAATTTGTTGCTACTCAAAGAACCTAAGCCATCGAAATTTTGCTGCAATTATATACAATAAGATATGATTTTTCATTCGTAACTTTCTTCTCTTCCTTTTTTTCTTTGTTTATTTATAAAATCACGCTGCGCTTAGATCAGATCCGATCTGCAACTTTCTTCGCCATGGATTTCATGAAGGTCTTCGATCAAACCGTTCGAGAAATGTGAGCAATCTGTTATATTTTTTTAAAATCTTCTTGTTATGCGAATTAATTCATGTGTTAATCTCTAATCCACGACGTTGTGATTGATTTTTTTTTCTTTTTTTTCCCTGATGTGTGTGTGGAAATCAGAAAGAGAGAGGTGAATCTGAAGGTGCTAAAGGTTCCCGAGATCGAACAGAAGGTAAAGTTAAATTCTAATTGCTGCTGTTTTGCTTGTTATTTGCGTTGATTTGATTGGAATGTTCATGAGATTGCTGTTTGATTTGTTCTTTTGTTTATCAGAAATATTTTTTCCCCTTCCTGAATTGAATGTGAATTGCGAGAGTGTGTGAATTGAATTGTGTTGTGTTGTTCTAGATTTGATTTGTATGTAAAATGCATATGTGAATGTGAATTGTCTCTGTTTATCTTTGTGTTCATGGGAAGATGGGGCAGAATTGTTGCATAAGTCTCGCATAGACTGTATAAAAAGTAGTGTTGATGAAATGCACGTTTTTGTTTAAAAACTCATAATTTTATGTAAGATGCTTGACAAAAATGTACTAGAGAAGCCAATTTTCTGTTTTCATATCATATTTCAGACTTTAAATAAGAAGTTGCCACTTCATTTTTTTCCCCAACTTTGTTAATTATAGAAGTCATGGACCAAGCAGCAACATTTTGAGGAATGTTTTTTTTTTTCATGTTAAAACTTGAAAGTAGAAACAGGCAACATAAAAACCAATGATGTTGCTTTTATTTATGGAATTTGTATCTCCTCGTTGCATAATCTGATCTGTTTAACATAGTAAGATGCTGGACTTTATTAAACCAAACTACAAGTCTACAGCCTTCTGGGAAACCAACTCAGGGAGTGCATACAGAGAACGAGAGGAATGAAAGTTATCAACATATACACCAATATGCCATATCAAAGTTAATTGCCTATCCGTTTGCATTTCATTGCTTTTCACATCTTGTTGGATATACAAATAGTTCCTGGTGGCTGGCTTTCACCAAATAGATCATTTACATAGTATGAAATTTGTAAACTGTCATTGGGCCTTCACTGAATAACTTCAACTTCCGGAAGAGTTGCCATTGGAGTTCTTACCTGACCCAATTTATGGAGAGTATGTAGTCTATATTCGTTTTCTCCACTTTGGGCATACCCAACCCAGCAATTCTATACCATTATTGGAACTTGAATTTTTTTAGTTGTAAGCCTCATTCATCTTGTGCAAATACACCAGCCTGGCGCCTTTTGTCGAGAAGATGGAAGATATCAGATATTACATAGCAACACTATATAAGAAAATTCTTGTATGGTATAAATTTGATAGGTAGTTATAAATTGTTCTAAGTTATGGTCATTCTTTCAGTTTCAAACTTAACAAATAACTTTTAACCTTAAAAAGATGGTGTTATAAGTTGAATTAAGCAAGTGATATGTTGTTGGTTTGTGGCCCTGCTCTGTAGATGTGTATGGTAGATTTGATGTATGGCTCCAACATTTGAATTATATGATTAATAAATCTGCTGGTTTTATTTATTGGAGTTCTTACCATTATTTATGATTTAGGTGTTGGATGCAACTGATAATGAACCTTGGGGTCCTCATGGTTCTGCACTGGCAGAGATTGCACTGGCTACCAAAAAATTGTAATCATCTATCTATTTCTGTTCTAGTTATATTATACTACTTTTAGAAGTTCTATTTTTCCTTCTTATTTAGAGGAAATTTAGTGTTATTCTTAAATTATTGCTTCTGCTATACTTTTCAGTACTGAATGTCAAATGGTCATGAATGTCCTTTGGACAAGATTGGCTGAAACTGGAAAAGATTGGCGCTATGTTTACAAGGTAACACTTTCTGCATAACCATGTTATTTTAAAATTTAAGTTACAAAGGGAAGGCCTTGCATTTTATTTCTTGTTACATCACACCCAATAACTCAAGTACTTTTACGTCAGGCATTAGCTGTTATAGAGTATTTGGTAGCACATGGGTCTGAACGTGCAGTTGATGACATTATAGAGCATACATTTCAAATCTCAGTAAGGATCCTTCTCATGTATTTGCTATTTTGAACTTGCAATATTTAAACAGACTGGCAATAAGAATGAACGATAAATTTTCTTACATATAATCCTTTACTTTGGATTGGTGAAGGCACTTTCTAGCTTTGAATATGTTGAGCCTAGTGGTAAGGATTCGGGACTAAATGTCAGGAAGAAGGCAGAAACCATTGTGGCCCTTTTAAATAATAGAGAAAAGATACAGGAAGTGAGAAATAAAGCTGCTGCAAACCGTGACAAGTAGGTCGAATATGTCACTACCTTAATCCCAGAATTGATTTTAATTAAACTATGATATAGATTGTGTTGTTAGTAAATAATATTCTTGTTTTTCTTTTGGATGAGTACTTTAGATACGTCGGAGTTTCTTCTAGTGGAATCACGTACAAGTCTGGGTCAACCTCATTTAGTAGTGGCAGCTATCAGAGCAGTGGTAAATATTCGGGCTTTGGTTCAAATGATGGTGATAGGTTTAGGGATAGCTACAGAGACAAGGGAGACTATGAAGAAGACAAATACACTAGAAGATCACGAAACATCGGTGACGATGAAGAGAACTCCTTCAAAAAGGGTACTGCACACTCTGTCAGGTGAGGCATATCTTACTGCTATTCTCGTCTGTAAATTACTTGTAACTGTACTTTATGTTTATGCCATATTATTGTCTCTACACATTGGCATAACCCTAGGTACTAGTTAGAATTTGGGGGAAATACTGAACTTAGTTTGTAAATTCAGTCATTATGGCATATATTTTGTTGTACTTTGTTTTCTGATGCTTCATATTTAGTTATTATATGTTAAGTTGCTGCCTGAAATATCTAGAATTGTTTAAGTTCCTTGCACTAAGGAATTTGTATGGTTTTGACTATTTTCCTTCAATGTTTTTGTTTTTCTTATTTTATTTTTTTTGCAGTTCTTTAGAAGTGTTCTAATAGAAATTTTGCCAGATAATATCCCAAAGGAATATTAAATCCCATCAAACTAAACTTGTTGGTTTGTATTAGATGTGTTCGGAAAATTTTATCACCTTTTACCTTTAATAATACAGGTTATGACTCAAATACTTCCATTGTAAAACAAATAAATAAGTTTGTGTATCAAAGCCAGACTCAAGCCTTTGACCTTGCATTTCTATTCCCAGTTTAACGAACTTGTTCTGACTTTTGAGAAATGAGAACTCTCTTAAATGGGACTCTTGGTCAATGGTTGAGATGCTCATCCCATTTCCCTTCTCTTACATGCATCAATTGCTCAGTTTTTTGGTTGCGTAGGGACATGCTATTTCCTCTATTCTAATTCCAGAATCTCTATCTTGCAGCAAAAGTCAGGAGAATGCACCATCCAGAGTATCTAAGTCATCTACTACTAATGCCCAAGATAATTACAGTTCAGTTGCTTCTCAAAGTTCAAGTGCACCTGCAAATAATACCGAGGATGACTTTGACGACTTTGATCCAAGAGGAACTTCTGCTAGTAAGTATTCCCATAAAGTCTAGTGCATCCCAGTTGCTGATTTTGTTCATTTAATTTAAATAGTGATATTAACCTGTTCCTTCAATTTAGATTTAGGATGAAACTAAAATTATGCACATTTTTCTGTTATGTATATGATAATACAAGCTTTCCAAGTAAAATGACTGGTCCGGTAGAGTGATTATCTCTATAGGTGAAGCTTGTTAGATTGGAAAAATGACAGTTCTAGTCCTACCCCATTTTGACGTAGTTTTCTTACTGCCTCTCCTGTTTTTGTTTCCTTTTAACTGGTCGCGGGGTTGGGGAGGATGGAGAGTGTGTGCTGGAGTCTGTTTCTTGCTTGTTTGATTTTCATAAAAGGGAAATGATGTAAAAATGGTGCAGTAAAAGTTCTATTCAAATAATCCCTATTTTTTCATTATGATCTGTTTATTCTTGAACTGTGTACCCAGTCCCAGAGCAGCTAGTGGCAGAAAATACGATAATCAATTTAACTATCCATTTGATGACAAGATCTGCCACAATAATAGTCATTTAATTATTCTTCTTCTCAATCTGTCAATGATATTGGGTTTTCATTCCAACAGAGCCTTCGGCTGGAAGCTCTAATCAAGTTGATCTCTTTGGACAAGATTTAATCAGTGACTTCATGGATGCTCCAACATCTGTTTCTACAGAAAAGGCTGCTGCTAATAGTGTTTCAGAGGTTGATCTATTTGCAGATGCTTCATTTGTATCGGCACCACCTAATGTGGACAAGGGAGCTAGTTCTCAACCTCAGGTTAGATTTCTTCACTCTTTACAACTGCAGTTGGTTTTCTCATGCCTGCACCAGCAGTTGCCTGCAGATTCAAAGGCAGGAACCTCTACTAATTAGTGGTCCTAAGCTCAGAACCTCTCTTCCATTATCAACTAGGATTGTTTGACTGAATAGTATTTAACTGAAATAAACATTATTGACCTGTTCTTTATTATGAATTACAATATCAATTTCATCTTCCGAAGTAGTATGTTAATGATATTCAACTGTACAAGTTATCTTGCTGAAATGATCAGGTAGGGGGAACCAATAATGAGTGGGATATGCCATCATTAACACTGATGCACAATTTTTGACATTATTCTGAATGTTCTTATTCATATCTAGATAAATTGCACTCCTTAAAAGCTTTAATGTGTGATTGTGAAGAACTGATGAGAGAGAATAATGTGTGCCTTGCCTTCTTTTTTGCACATTTTACTTCAATGTGCTGAAAATTTTTTTCTTTATTACTTTTGGCACATAGTTAATAATTTCTATTTTTTCATATCCGTGTTGACTTATGTATAGGAAGAAGTGGATCTATTTGCATCACAGCCAGCCATTCCTTCAGTTACACCAACAGTTGACTTGTTTTCCATTCCTAAACCAGTTGCACAGCCAGACAAGAAGTCAGGAAATTCTGCTTCAGCGAATAGTAGCACTTTTGATCCCTTTGCTGTTTCTGAACCAGTTGTGCATACAGATGCAGGAAATTCTGCTCCTGTGAATAATAGCACTTTTGATCCCTTTGCCATTCCTGAAGCTCTTTAGAATATACTATATTAATGCTAAGTAGAGCTGTCAAACAGTAGTTTGAATCTGGTGAAACGAGAAGAGAAATGAAACAATTTTTGGCAGTTCTGTGATTGAAAAAATTTCAAAATGTTTGTATCCTTTCTCCCCGGCAGATGAAGGGGACAGGGGGTCGAAGGTATTTGATCAACTCCAACCCCCGAAATTCAATCCAAGACGCACTATAGGCTAAAAATTGTATGTATCAGAATTGAGATGCAGCCATAGCATTTTCCTCACTATATATCTATGATTCTACCCCTAATCAATGCCGCAGCTTTCAACACCTGCTTCACTGGTCCAATGATGAAGACCTACATAATAAAACACCAAACAACATTGAAAATTGGTAATATAATTTTTAATTTGTCATTAAAAAAATCAGCTGCAAAACAACAGCAGGTACGTACGTAACAAAACTCAAAAACCGTCTACATCTCGGCAAATATCATGTTCATCATTCATAAAAATAAGAGATAGACTATGAATAAATCAACAACCCCTGGATTGAAAAAAGCCAGGCACTGGGGAACTGGAGTTTAAGAATTGTAATGGCGAGTATACTAACCTTGTCAGGTGGGCCCTTCGAACCTCCAATGACAATTTCCGCACTGCAAGAACAAATGCATTTAAAATCAAAGTATTTAGTAATTCACCCACAAAAATTATTTGCTAAACCAAGGAAATGGAAAGCGCTCAGAAAAATTCGTACTTGCATCCCTCCTTAATTGTCAAGATTGTAGCCCCCCTTCTACCAATAACTCGTCCCATCATTCCTCGGGGAATGTCTACTACTGAAAGAATTTCTTCCTCCAGATCATTTCCATCAACTTTCAGCGTATCTAAAAGGGAATAAAAAACTGTGTTGCTTAGCAGTCAATATCATTAACAAATCATACAAGCATTCCAGACATTATATGTCTATATCCAATAAATTGACCTAAAGCATCACTAAACAATAATCCACTTGCATCAACATGTTTGTGTAGATGATGCAACAGAAAGTCCTCCATAATGGGAAGTGCAATATTCACCTATCATGGTTATTTCAACGGGCAAATTATTCCATCAACAGTAAGTAAAATTTAAATAGCATCAATGATATCATGTTTGAAATTAAGGTTGGCAATGTCAGGAAATAAAAGGCAACTGGGAATATCATGCATCCATGTAGTTTTTGTCATAGAAGGTTCTTGTCAACATTATCTAGACCTGGGATAGGAGGCAGAGATGGCCAATCAGCATAATCATTATTGTTCACACAAAAACATCGGCAATACAGGGCACCACGAACCGCAAGATGCCATAAGGACCGCTCATTCAAGTTCACCATCATTCGGTGATAAACATACAGAAGAAAACGGACATCATCAGTAGCTGTGCGGACCATACGTTCAGAAAAAGGTCTATATCTCCAAAACTTGGGGTCCTGAGAACACAACACATTGAGAAATAATATCACATGATAGATTAGTTCAATGACCCATACATAAATATTTTATAGGTGTAACATGCACATAAAGGAAATTCAAATATTGTCAAAAAGTTGTATCTCAAGTCAATCAAGTGACACCTCCCTTGATCAATGAGCCAGGGGTTGCTGGCATTGGGATTTGGCACAAGGGTTTAATCCCCAGATGCTCATCACTTCCTTCATCCCACTAGCCCTCCGAACAAATAAAAATCACATAATGATATGAATAATTATAATATAACTAAATATATTCATGATGCTTTACAGTTTCTTACTTTCTATAGTACAACTTTAAGAATAATATGATGAATTAAAACATTCACGCTGGACCAACAATTTAAACTTTGAAGTAGAAATGTGTAAATTGGATATGTCTGCACAACCAAGATTCTAAAACCAACCTGTCGAAGGAGAACCCGAACCTCTTCCTTCTCATCATATGATATGCCTGGATGCAAACACTCAAAGTGAATATGGAGGAATTAATTATAATTAAGAATTTATTAAGACAAATTGAATCATATCCATCCAGAGTAATATGGTCAACAATATATAGAAACGTGGATACCACGATATATATACTACCACAAAAACGTGGATCAGCTAGGAGGTCAACAAAAGAAATGTTGTCATCTCTTTTCCGCTTCCCTTCTTGCTCGTCGATCAGTGCATATGCAATCTGAACCAATAGAATAGGATAAAAAATTCAATATGTATAAATATATACCACATCAGCGTAAGTATCCTATGAAATCGAAAGCAAACACAAAGAATAAAGATCAAAGACTTCTAAGGATATATATCTGCAATATGATATGATTTCCATTTCCTGTTTCCAACTGAGAATTCATAAATTAAAATGGATCACCCTTTGATCACCCAAGGAAAGGGGCAATAAAAAAGAAGTCTGTGTTCAGTAGGGTGACAGAATCATGTGTTTCAACTTCAATGATGATTTAAGTCTGAGTTATAACTTGTAATATGATTTATCTTATGATTGTAGGTTATTTTTTTTATCTGTAAAGATTATGATAAATT
>NC_029790.2:133923318-133928196 GCF_000816755.2 Arachis ipaensis | reverse complement strand
AATTGGACAGATAGACCCAATAGATTATGTGTATATTTGGGTGTTTGGTTATTATCCCACAACAATAGAGATAGGGAAGAGAAACAAAAGGTATTTGATTGTTGAGATAATAAACACTTGGAGACAAAAACCAGATGAAAAGGAACACAAAATTTGTATTCTTCCACTGGGTGAACAACATGGATTGAGAGGCAGAAACTAGGTTGATTAATAAAATTGCATTCCTAATACACACACACACACACACACACAATAATTTACCTCTTTACATCTTTTATGTTCTATCCACTTTAACCAAACATGATACAGATATGTACATAGTAGATATCCAATTCACTAACTGTAATCTCTGCCTAGGTGCCACCATCCAGTTAACATTGATGCCTAATGTATTCATAGTATGTATACAATAAGATGACAAGACGATTATTATCATCATGAAGCAAATTACTCACAAAAGTTACAAGAACCAAACAAACACAATTGACCAAATGATACTATTCTAATCATAAATGGCAATATTCTAACATGTTACAAAAAAGGACAGTGATTAGCAAACGAGTGATATGTAAATCTTAAGTTGATGTACAAACACTATCACACATGAGAGCAGACAATAAAAGTCAAGTGAAAATGATATAAACCTCATAAATTGAATGTTTTAATAATCATATTGTTGAAAGTGATCAAAGAGCATGAGAAGCTAAGACAGTTTAAATTAGATTTATTTGATTAAAGTTCAACTAGATTTATGATCACATTCAAATGAATCATATATAAAATAATAATAAGAAGTCATACACAAACCGTATATTTATAAAGCATTTGGGAAAGCATGCTAACGTTGAAGCAATTACACTGCCAAATTAACAAGACCTAATACATTGGCTGGGTCTGGAGAGTTCACCTGGGTATCCATCACGTTGTTCAGCTTGATGTCAAACTGGAAGTACAATGCCTAGAATGCAAACATTACCATTAAAGTTTGTTCTTACTTGATCAAAAGCATCTAAACTTCAACAAATAAAAAATAAAAAGCAATAAAGAAAAAAAGCAAGAAATCGACCTCACTATCCCTTTTGCAATCATGAATCACTTTTGTGATGAAATTGGACTCGAGCGCAGGCTTACAGGCTTTGATCAGCGCTTCCCCACCTTCTATTGCGTCAACCAAGTAAATGGCATCTGGGAATGCAAGCTGTATTAGACATAGAGCTCCAGTTCGACACAAGTCTTCGCCCTCACAATCAAAACCAATGATGAACTGGTGCTGCGGCGATGGTTCCAGAAACTCAGTTGGGAGTTGAGATGCAGTTGTCACAATATGGATAGGAACCAGAGCTGAATTAGATTCAACATTAGGAGGGCTGTCACCTAATTAGAAATCAGCGTTTGCAAAATCCAAGTCAATGATCTCGAATAACATCAAGAAGAGGAAAGAAAATGGAAAAGAAAATCACAGCAGCTCGATCAAAATAGTAGATTCGTGCAGGAATCAAGTAAAAATATTCGTGCAGAAAAGTAGTTACAAACAAACAGCAGCTCTATCAAACGGTAACCGGCCATTGTCTAAGTAAACAAACATCAAGAATATTAAAAGATAAAAAGAAAAATGCTAAAGACAAAAAAAAAAGGAAAAAAGGAAAAAACTCCAAGCAACTCGATCAAATAGTAAGTTAGAACAGAACGCAATCAAGCAAGAACGTTACAAAAGTACGAACAAGTAAACGCACATTCTGACCTGTAAATAAGCGGCAAAACGAATAAATATGAAAGATTAAAAAGAAAACACCAAATTGAAATTCGATAAGCACTCGGCACATTTTATCGGGGAAGAAAAGGCGTAATGAAGGAAAATCGGAGCCCTAGATCGATCGAAAAGGAGGAAAGTAGAGTAGAAGCTAAACAAAAGAGAATAAAGATAGGTTTAGTGGAGAAGACGAACCTGAAGGAGGAAGGGGAATGCGAGCGGTGAAGGAGGGAGAAGGAGTTGTAGGCGCGGAAGAAGAAGAAGAAGAAGAAGAAGAAGAAGCCATTGGTGAATGTGGTCGTCACATGAGAGGTTTCTCTCGTGAAATGAAATGGAAATGAAAACGAAATGAACGTTGTGTTCTCTGATCTCTCTTTCTGGCTTTTATAGGAGTCTTCAGAGTTGAGAGTAAATGAAAGGAAATGCGAGCTGAGTTCTCACTTCTCACTTCTCAGTCACTGCTTTGTGTTCTTCCAAGTCGTTTTGTTCTTTGAGAGGGCTCCGCAACTGTTTTCAAGGAAGAAAAAGAGATATTAATTATTAGGAATGCTTGTAGGAAAAACCAAAAAATATCTCATATTAGATTTACGGCTCATTTTTTTCCGTTTGGAAAAAAATTTGGTGTAGTTCATTGAAATAGGAGTGTGTTGGTGACTTGGTGTTTTCCACTCCTATTGGGTCAGGGCAAATTGCACATTTCATTAACCTTTTTTCTTTTTTGTGAAAAAATAACCAAATGTAGGTTACGTTTAGCATTTAATTTTTTTTTTTAAAATTTTCGTTCAGCCCAAAGTTTTATGCTTTTCTAATTTCTGAAATTTTTTATTTTTTTTGGCCCAAATGCAGCCTGCGTTTTGGATGGACAACGGCACAAAATTTTTTTAGGTCTCCAAAACGCAATTTGCATTTCTGTGTCAGAATTCTTTTTTTTTTTTTAATTTCAAAACGTTGGGTGCGTTTTGTATAGGAAATAATATTTTATTCGAAAACCTTGCTTATAAATACGAAACACAACCCATCTCAAGTTGCTCATTTTCATTCTACTCCCATTCCTCTTGTTTTCATATATCTCAAACCTGAATTTTTTGGGCAATTAGTAGTGTCAACAAAATCGGATTAGGTGAGGTTGAGAGTATGGAATGTATTGCAAATATTCGAATGTATTATGACGGTGAGATTATACCAAACACACACGAATGAGTGATTTTTATTTGTGAATGTCCGTCTTCATTTGCTATTTCATGTACCATGAGTTTTGTGGAGTTACAAAATGATCTTTGTGAGAACATACAGAGTCACATTTTTAAAAGGGTGAGCAACATTTTGTACAGAAATCATGTACAAGTATTTGGTGGGCTGATGCAGTTTCAACTGATGTCCATCACCGACAACGCATGCATGTAGCGGATGTTCTTTATTTATCAACAAACCCGAGGTCACGTGCCGATTATAGAGCTGTACGTTGAGTTTGAACAGCATACGGGGATGGATGCGGTTGGCGACGATGTCAACGTTGATGTTGTGGAGTTAGATTGGGGAGAAGATAACAACGACAGTGAAGAGGAGTTTGAAGCCAACTATGAAGTCGATGACGAAAACGATGACGGAGACTTGGCAGGCAATCTGGCGGCACATGATGAGGCACATGCGATTGTAAGTCAGCACCCCTTTGGCGTTCCGTCTTTTATGCGGACTCTCGACCTCGAAGCCATGCGTGCCCCGGAATTTCCTGAGTATGCGAATATCGGTATGTTATCTTATGGTTATTAATTAAAGTTACAACTACTATTTATTTTATTTGCCTTGTCCGACTGGCTGTGGTTTGCATGTCATAGGTGGAGGCAATGCTGCGGCGGAAGATGGTGAATTTAGTGTCGGAATGGAATTTGGTTCCAGGGAGTCGATGATATTTGCAATCAAAAGCTACACCATCTATAGAAGAGTTGATTACACTGTGTATGAGTCCGAGCCACAGACATTCTATGCGAAATGCAAGGGTTATGGTGCATGGTGTGATTGGCTTATCCGAGCTAGTTTGATTCGAAAGAAGGGTTGTTGGGAGATCAGAAGATACAATGGCAAACACACGTGCACCATGGGCACGATTTCACAAGATCATGCCAAGTTGGACTCAGACACAATTGCAGAGGCTATTAGGCTGTTGGTCGAAGCAGATCTGTCGATAAAGATGAAGTCTATTATTGCAGAAGTTCAATCCAGGTGACCGCAAGGCTTGGTTGGCAAAGCAAAAATCTGTCACAAAAATTTTCGGTGATTAGGAAGTTTCCTACCAGACTCTGCCAGTATGGTTGAAAGCAATGACTGTGAAGATGCAAATGTCTCGTGTTCAAATTAAAACACTCCCCGTTTACCGTGAGAGTGAGGAGGTTCAAGGTGTAAGAGTACTGCACTGCGTTTTTTGGAGTTTCTATCCATGTATTGTAGCATTCAGACACTGTAAGCCTCTGGTGCAGGTTGATGGCACGCACCTGTACAGAAAATATAAAGGTGCACTTCTGGTTGCAGTTGCACAAGATGGGAAACAAAACATTGTGCCCATTCCATTTGCGATAGTCGAGGGCAAAATGGCTGACGCATGGGAGTTTTTCCTAACCAATTTGTGGAGATATATTGTTACCATCAATGGCGTGGGAATTATTCTGACCGTCATACCTCCATCGACGCTGCAGTAGCTCACAATAACAGTGCATGGTCACCACCAAGAGCGTGGCACATGTACTGCATCAGGCACATCAGTTCCAACTTCTTAAGGAGGTTCAAGACTCCGTATTTGCATAAATTTTTGGTTAACACAGGTATTTTATTTCGCTGTTATGGTTCTATTCAAAGTAATTTTGTAGTATCTGCTTATGATTAAATGAATTGTTGAACAGGCTATTCTAGGACGGAAAAGGAGTACAACAACAACTACCAGAGGCTAAAAGAGCGGGGTGAGGCATATACTCGATGGTTTGATGACATCGGTATTCAGAGGTGGGTGTTGGCATTCGACGGGGGTCATCGTTGGGGACATATGACGACAAACTTGGTAGAGTGTACAAATTCTGTCCTGAAGGGTGCACACAACCTTCCTGTGACTGCCATTGTTATGTCTACTTTCTATTGGC
>NC_029790.2:133921368-133923211 GCF_000816755.2 Arachis ipaensis | reverse complement strand
CGATGCTCATGAGCGTGTCCGCAACGGATTCATGTATTCGGAATTTGCAACGAAGAGAGTTGAAGAAAGCTTTCGACGTGCAGGAAACATTGTGGTCAACCGGTTCGACAGGCGCAATGAGATGTTTGAGGTTCACGAAATGCAAGATGGTTCCATTTACACTGTTAACCTTGTGCAACGACACTGCGACTGTGGCCATTTCCAAGTCGAGAGACTCCCATGTCGCCACGTTCTTGCATGTTGCACTAACCAGCGTCTTGATTAGCAAGTATATGTGCCCGACGTGTACAAGATGTTTGAAATTTACAAGGTGTACAGAGGCGAGTTTGTTCCGATGGGTGACTCATCTACGTGGGATAGATATAAATGAGCGAAGGTGATTGCCAACTGGATATTGAGGCGCGCGACGAAAGGAAGACCAAAGTCAACCCGCTACTTGAATGAGATGGATTCGCGGGATATGCGTGGTCCTCGCTAGTGTACTATATGTGGACGCGAGGGACATAGCCACAGCCGATGTCCTCAGTGCGCAGGTCCAAGCTCCGCTGGAGGTCATTAGTGGTTAAGCTTTTTAATATAACTTTGTTATGACCTACTTCACAATTATATGTTACTTTTTATGTAACCTTGTTATATAACTCTTTCATAAATACACATTTCGTTACAAAAGTGCAATATAATAATCTCAAACAGAGCTATACGAGAACAAAGCTAAATATATAATAATAGTAATACTAAACATAATCATCTAAATATAAGATACAACACTGAATACAACTTTAAATACAACTCTGAACACAACATAGATATTCAATAATGTGCTCTTCAGGTAAAGTAAAATTGCGAGACATTTTTACTTCTTCACTAAATAAAAACCCAAACCTTCACTGGTTCTTCCTCCCACCACTTACCCCCTTTCACCCTCAACCCCAACCCTTTCACTCTCTAAACTATATCACTCACAGCAAGTGAAAATTTGAAACAAGTATAAGTGAAACGGTGAAACACTCATGGCTTACGTTTTGTTTTTAAACATCGGCTCCACCACTCTCCCATACACGTGTCATACATGCAGGTTGCATTTTGGGACTTCGAGGATAGTCAAAGCTGGGAGACATGTCAGCATGCAGAGGACAGGAACACGTTTCGAGATTTCGTTCTCCTTCCCTGTCAAACGCAAGCTGCGTTTTGCAGCTATGTCACTTTTTCGTCTCAGTCAAAACATAACCTGCGTTTTGCAAGTTACTGACTTCATCAGTCCACATTTGTGGATTACACAACATGCCACAATATACTTACACATCACTATTTTTATTTCCATTAATAAATTAATTTCTGTAGATTTACAATCATATTAGAGAAAAATATATTTTTGAAAAAAAAAATTAATTTTAACGATGACAAAAATATAATATTTTAAATATTAAAAATAAAATTAATCATACACAAAAAATAACAATAATAACGAAAAGTAATATATTAATACTAAAGAAATAAAAATAGAAAATATAACGTGTAACACAGTTGACTTATTAATTATACAAAACTTGTTTCAGGACAACAAAATAAAAATTATTATTTTCAATAAATAATAAAGGATAAAACATAAATCTAAACTCCTAAAACAAAATTATACCAATAAAATCCTAAAACACTACGTTGTAAAATTCAAAATCCGATACACTAAATCATGAAAACAAACTATAAAATCATAAACCGAAACCCTTGAATTCTAAAATCTAAATCATATATATAAATCTTAAATCTTAAATATATAAATACTAAAGTAATATTGAAGTATATTAAAAAATATTCATGAAGCAAATGAGTTATCTAAAAAATA
>NC_029790.2:133920458-133921310 GCF_000816755.2 Arachis ipaensis | reverse complement strand
ATTGAGTCCTTATGCTATATCAATTTTTGTGATTAAACCTTTATTAACAATAAACATTAAAAAAAAATATTAATTTACTAATTTGTCTATACCTTCTGCATTATAAGATTCTTTTGGGTTCAGTGGTTGGGAGATGGCGGTATGATGTCATTGGAGCAACAGCAACAACATCATCAAGATCTCATATTTTCACTATATAAACATAAAATTGCTACTTATTATTTGAGATCAACAAGAAAAATTTCTAAAATCTGAATTAAAAAACCTTAGCATCATAGAAAAAAAATATAAAACAAACAAACTAACAATGACAATATTATGAGTCTATTCCAACACTTACAATAACAATAAGGGTTATACTATAGTGCTAAAAAGATAATTTTTCAGTTGGTGCTAAAAGTATGTGTCATAAAGAGAAAAGCAACACGTGTTTACCTTGTTGGTAAAGTTCCAGACAATTCTGCAGGGTGCCAAAAAAGTACTATATGAAGGAATTAGTTAGTTAATATCCAATTCATGCATTAATAAAGATGATTATGATCTTGAACTTTTTTAATGATCTAACAACAATTGGGTAAAATAATTTGACTGACACTATAGTTTGAAATGGGCAATCCTAAATGAAAGAGTCGAAGCTAGAAGGAACCAAACCAACTTGGGTTGGTCGAGTGGTCAACTCATTCGTCCGCTTAAGCAAGTGTCGGGAGTTCGAACCCCGCATTGTGCATGCAGCAACTCATTGGTCAGCGGCAAACCCTTAAATGGAGCTTAGATCCGCGACGGATTAGTCCTTAACCTGTCGGGTTGGGAGATACCGTTTGGGTAAACCAAAAAAAAAAAAAACTAGAAGAA
>NC_029790.2:133917327-133920432 GCF_000816755.2 Arachis ipaensis | reverse complement strand
TGAAGGCTAAAATTATACACATGTTCTGAATAAAAATTGGTTATATGTTTATTATGTGTTAATGTGTGTCAGTCTATTTACATAATTCAATTTATATGGCCCAAAAAAAATGTAATTTATGAAAATTATAGGTATATATCTATAAATAATTTTATAACTACTAAATGATACAAGAAGATTTTGGGCTAACTTCAATATTATTTAATAAACCCTTTGAACCAAAATTATCCTTGCATAAAAATTAGAGACTCGTTTACTCATTACAATATTAGATTTCACATTTTGAAATATTAGGTTCCAGTAGAAATTTTTTAATTTATAGGATTGTATACAACAAATGTTAAAGTTTTGGCATTTTTAATTAGAAAAGTGATACAAAATATCTTTATTAGTATTTTACTGTGTATGATATTATTTAGGATTAGAGTTAAGAAATTAGTATTTAGAATTTATAGATTAAAAAGTCCGATTTATGATGTAGGACTTGTGAGTTAGCATTCATAGTTAAGGGTTATTTTGGTGCAAGGACTCAATTAAAAAAAAAAAAAGTATAAAGACCTAATTGAAAATTTTGTATCTTAATAAATAAAAAAACTAATTATAGTCATATCCTAAATTATATAAAAAGTAATAAAAAAAAAGATACAAACCATTGTTTTCAAATGGTGAACCCTTGAGTTTTCATCACTAAACTAACCACCTGTAAAGGCTAATCAATGATTTAGGAATAACTAAAAATTAAATGTGTAACTTGTGAAAAATATATTACAGCCAAAGATTGCATGAGTTGAAAAAATCATAAATATATGAAGCAATAAAATAATTATACAAATCTATGCTCTCAAGTGGTGAAGCCTAAAATTTATATGCTAAGCTAACCACCATAAACAGTAATAAAACCTACTTCTTAGTATATTTAATTATTAATTATATATTTCAATAGAAAAAAATTAACATTGTATACTTATATATTAAGTTAATATACCGAAAAATTAATCTATACAATGTTTGTAAAAAAATTATAAATATTAAGTGCACCATGAAAACTGAATTCGATGACTTAGTTAAATAATATTGATGAAACAAATGATTTATCTAAAAAATATTGAGTGAATAATATTTACACTAACTTCTTAATATATTAAATCCTATATCTTAATAAATAAAAAGACTAATTATTTTTAGTCATATCCTAAAGTATATAGAAAATAATAATATTACAACCAGCTAAAATATGAAATGCTAACTTTATAATCTTAGAAAAAAATTTCGAAAACTACTCTCTTAGAAGCTTAGGAAGAAAAGATCATTGCAAGCTATATATAAATTTTGGATATTAATTTTTTCATCCTTGTGTTTCAATCTTTAAAATTTTTTGCAACTTAAATTAAATGTTATATAAATTTTGCTATTTAAAACTGAATTTAAAATGAACTTTTTAAATTATTTCGAATTCTCAAAATCAAAATAAATTGTTCCAAACTAGATAAATATTAAAGGAGTCAGAAGATATTAAAAAAATAAATTGACATGAAGGCAGCATAAATTTTCATTTGAGGCTCCATTGCTACTACTTATTGCTGAACATGGCTACTTCTCTTCTTCTTCTTTTTTTTTTTTTTCTATTAACAAAATCTAAACATTTAAGGTCTAATTCATTATTTGGGATACCCAATCCAATGCTGTCACAACCCAATCCAATTCATTATTTGAGATTTTTATATAAGCTCAACCTTACCCTATGTTGAGAATATCCCAATCCTAACCCTAACTCAACCTATTTTTAATCCGCGGGTTACAAAAAAGATGCAACATTATTATATAACTTGATAATAATTTAAAATAGAACTGACTTTTATGTAAAATAAAAAACATTAAATTATCAATTAATTACCTTTTTTTAGTGGTTAAAGATCTTTTACATTTAGCGAGATGTCTTTAGTTCAACATCCACTTGAAACATATGTTTATATAAGTATATAACATATACGTATATAGGGTGCAGGTTGGTCGAGTAGGGCTGAGGTTCAACCCGCACCCTACCCAACCGAGTGGGGTCGGATTGGGTACCCTTGGGTAGGGTGCATGTTGCCACCCCTATATGGAAGGTCGAGAAAGTTTTCTCTAACATGTCATTATCAGTCATCTTTTTTCCGACATAATTTCATTCGTGAGGTAATTCGGAACATTGTTGAATTGTATTCATTTATGAATTTAAAATCCCGTATACGCAAGTGTGTCCACTCGTATCGGGTTTGAGGAAGTATCACTGTCTTTTGATAATTATACATTTTTTCAAAGTTCTTCCACAAATCTATAGGATCTTTTAGTGTGAGATATTTATTATGATGACGAAGGAAGATCATGGCTTTAATTTTATCCTTTTACGATGTATTATTTTCAACCCTAATGGTATCTCCAATGTCTATTGAATCAAGATGAATTTCGGCATCTAATATCTATAATGAGTAGTTGTTTCGCCATCTAATATCTATGATAAGTAATTGTTTCTAAATGTATTATTTATTACCTGAGTCTTCCTAAATTTTAATCAAGAGTCTTGTGCTGATAACATATTGTAAAATAAATAAATAAAGAAGAAGAAATAAATATAAAATAATAAAATATAAATAGAAGACTCTAGAATTAATATCCACTAATATTATTATCTCAATATATATATATATAAAGAGAGAAAAAAGTGTTTGTTGTTGTTGTTAGGTATTATTAAGAATTAACTGAGACTTAACCTCCTATTTATATACTAACGAAAGATTACATTTTCAAATTTTATTAAATTCATTATATCTTGAGAATACCGAACTGTTTATCATAAATAGACATCCACATAATCATTTTTATCACAACATTACACATGTTTTTTGCTTTTTTTGTTTGTGTGCACTCTGGTAAATATATATGTAGGCTAAAATTAAGTACATTTGGAAAATAGATTCTCTCCGGTTTTTTTTAACATTTGAGAGAATAAAGTGTGATCTCTCACCTTTAATTCTATAAGTGAGACCTAAAATAAATAGAAGAAAAAAAACAATGAAGGATGAGATTAAACACGGAATACCATCTATTTTTTTTTTTCACTGAAAA
>NC_029790.2:133908390-133917315 GCF_000816755.2 Arachis ipaensis | reverse complement strand
TTAGTTAAAATTATATTGACAAAGAAATTGAAAATTCAATACATCAAAATTAAGTTTAAACTCTAAAATAATCAGCGAAAATTAAAAAATAAAAGAGAAAATGATAAATAGGTCCTTGACTTTTTGCTCTGCGAACATTTTTGTTTCTGACTATTGAAAAATACTTTTAAGTTCCTGACCTTTACAAAATTTGGACAGATCAATCCCTGACGGAGGTATTTGGACGGAGAGACTGATCTGTCCAAGTTTTATGAAGGTCAGGGACTTAAAAATATTTTTTAATAGTCAAAGACGAAAATGTCCACGGATCCTTTTCCCAAAAATAAAAACAGAGAACATTCTCGAATACGAAAATCCAGTAAAAAAAAAAAATTGTGGGAAGGGATAGTCTAGTTGGATACTAGTGGACCCCACAACACCGCACTTTTTTTTTTTTTCTACCCTTTTTATCGGACACATGATGTTCTTGTTTCTCATCTTCTGTATCCCTAAATAGCCTCTCACACCTCTCAAAATTTCTTCTTTCTTCTTTCTTCTTTCTTCACACCCACAAATTTCCACAAGAAACCCATTCACTTCCACATCTTCATTCTCTTTTCTAATTTCAATCACATAACTTCATGTGTGTCTCAATTAGTTCCCAACTTCCAGATTCACACAATTTAAAGACTCCAGTTTTTTCCTTTTGTGTTTGTAGGGTATTATTGAGCTATTGAGCTATCAGTCGCTTTGATTTGGGTCTCTGAGGTTGTAATTGTTGTTATGCCTTGTTTCGGGGGTGTTTTTTTGTGCTGTGGGGTGTTAAATGTTTCCAAGGCTTCATGTGAATGATACAGAGAAAGGAGGGCCAAGAGCACCACCTAGGAACAAGATGGCACTTTATGAACAGTTTAGTGTTCCTTCTCAAAGGTTCAACAACCAGCGTCTTCTACCAATCAATCATCCAAGTACCCCATCATCCTCAAGCCAGGTATAATTATTGCTTCGATTTTGTGTTGTGGTTATTGTGATCCACTTTTTATAGTTCTCATGAGATTGTTTGTTTAGTTGATTTTAGCATGAGACTATGACTAGTTGTGTATCAATCAATTTTGGGGGCAATCCTCACTTTTTTATGTAATTCCTAGGATCTTGGGAATTATTGTCTTTTGTGTGTATGTCTGTGTGAACTGAGATTTGAGATATAAAAATCTTATGTGTGTATGGTTCTACTTCTTTAGAACTGATTGTAGGTAGAGTTAATTCTGACAGAATTGGTTTAGTTAAAATTGATTTTTATGTGAAATCATTTATGTTTCGTAATTTACTTCTCTAACAGTGATTTTGTGCGAGGAAAATATTTGCAGTTCTTCTAAAGTCAATTTTAGAAGTAAGAACTTATTCTAGTTGAGAAAAACCAAACTTGATATTAAATGGCCAAAATCAGTTGTGGTGGAAATTGACACTCCTCCCTCCAACAGCTCGTCCAAACATGTAGGAACGTATAACAATTTTATGTTTGGCGTATTTCAATTGTTATACATTCTTATGTGGCCTCTGTATTTATGGATTTGTTGTAGATGCTTTTATATCCAATTATTAATATTGCATGTTTTAAATTCAACTTCTGTTTTGAAAGTAGAAGAATGGGACAACCGTACTTGGCCATGAAAAGACTTTGATTTTTGTGACGAACTAACCATGTCAACAGTATAAGCTGCTCGTTGAAGGTTCATGAATGACTTCTTTTATGTATTGCAAACATAAGTTGATTTAACTTGCTTGCAGGGGACTGGTCCTGAGAGGAGCTATGCATTCCCAGTTCATAAACCTTCTCAAGCATCTACTCGTCGAGAAAGTTATAGTTCTCGCCAATATGATGGAGCGAACCTGAACACTCCGTCCACACAAGTTGAACAGGGGAGAAAGGTAGATGATGATGACTTCATGGTTCCTGTATATGTTCACTCAAGGAATGGTCAATCAAATGATGAAACAGTTCAAAGTTCCAATGGGAGACATCTCACTCCAATGGTGAGGAGTGAAAGACATCCATCAATAATTTCCAATGGACAACAGCCAGTAATGTCTTGTAGAGACATATCATCGAGGGAAACCGTTAATGGTCTAAGTCAAACAAAGACAATTCCTAATCAAAATTGTTTTGTGTCAAATATTAGTAGATCACATCATGCTGATGCTTGCTTATGGCCAGTGTCTGTTGCTGGCTCACAAAGCAATGATGATGAACACGATGATATCTTGACAGAAAACCAAACTAGTCCACAGGAGGATAACAATGATCCCGAATGTCAGGATACACAGATTGGTGGCCCAATGCAAGGGGAGAATTTAGATGACAGTGATGACATTTCCAAAATCTCCAGTATAGAAAATTCGTCAACCTTGAGAGTTAGTACTGATGATGTTGTAGGGATACTGGGTCAAAAACATTTCTTTAAAGCAAGACGAGAAATTGCCAAGTAAGTCTCATGTTAAATTATTAGTAGCATCTGCCCCTCTGGTGGTTTTTAACCATATCTTTGTGAAACCGTGTTACATGATAAATGCATATTATTATATGCTCAAGTCTGATAGTGTCTTGTTAATAGATTTGGTGGAAGTTTGATTTCTGATGTATGATGAGATTTTCTCTCCCTTCGCTTATTCTTTTGCATGCATATTTAAGATATTTGGTATAATTTTGGAATGTGAAAGTTTTACCCTTGGAGGGTAGATAGAAAGGTGAATTTCCAGGCTTCTAATTAAAGATACCTGTGTTTTAGTTATGAGTTCTAACTCTGCTTTTTTTATTTAATTTTTTTTATTCTACACATTCTCTCAAATTTCTCTTTTCTCTCCTTTTTCAGAAGTCACACACCTTTTAAACTAATTTACAAATTGGTTATAGCATAAAAGAAAATGTGACTCTGAAAAAAGGGAATTTAAATATTCTTGGGGTCCCTTCTAGATTGATTTTTCTGTTTGTTCAAAGTCTTACTAATGTTTCTATGGTGGGTACTGGATCATCTTTATAACAGGGCATTGAGCAATCTTAAATATTGTACTATGTCGGAGAGGGACCCTTGTGACAGCCGATCATCTCATGATTCACTGTTTGGATATTCCTGTCTTGGTTTCCTCTTACTTTGGTTCTCAATGTGACCATTGGGGCAAGTCCCCTTACTACACTTGCCCTTAATTACACTGACGGACTTGGGCTAAGAAGGGGACCAAGTATATGCAGGATGATCCCAGGGAGTATGGTAGGGACGCTTCGAGAGTTTTGTGATGACTTGAGGGTCTAGATTAATCATAATATTGGGTTTTCTGTTATCGATCAGATGCCTTTTTTATTATCTGCTGTATATGTGCTTCCTTCTTCCTGAACGAAAGTTAACCATAAAGCTTTAGATTTCAAAGGGTTGGATGGGTGCTTTTTATTGTGAGATCTTTATATTTTGATTTAGAAATGCTGAAGATGAGTGGACAGATATTACGTTCGTATATTATAATTTGTTGTCCGATATTAGCTATATTTTGTTAATTTGTATTAGATTTTTAAACTGAAGCAATCTATGAGTAAAGAATAGGAATATTGAATTTGGAAACAAATATGGTTATAAATGTGTGGTTAATATATTTTAATCTCTGTGGAATAGTCCTCTTAAGATTTCTATGAACATATGAAATATTTTGAGTACATGAATGGTAGATTTTTTGGCTTAATTGATTAGCTAAGACTAGAGATCCTCTGATTTTAGTGGTTACTTGTTGATGAAATGGAGTGTCACATGAGAATTTCACATTATTTTGACTGCTAGAATTTTCACTTCTTGTCCATTCTATTTTATTTTGATGTTGTGTCTAATGTTCCACACCGGACGAGTTTTGTGCAATTGTCTTGATTGAACTCCCATTCCTCTGTACAGTCAACAGAGAATATTTGCAGTCCAAGTGTTTGAATTGCACAGACTGATCAAGGTATCATCATAATCTCCAACACTAAGTGCCTTGCACTATTCTAAATTGGAAGCTTGTTCGCCTATCTTGCTCGCTTGCACAAGCACACAGTTTTGCCCTTCCACTTGGTTTATGCTGATTGGTTCTCTTTTATTTAAACAGGTCCAACAGCTGATTGCCGGATCGCCTGAACTTCTGATTGAAGATGCTGCTTTCATTGGAAAGATCCCTTTGAAGGGGTCTACTACCAAAAACCTCTCACTGGAAGAACTCGTGGAACCTAAGCGACAAAATCTAAAGCGCAAGGATGATTCCCAAAAGTTAAACCATAAGATGGAATGTTCAGCTGAGAATGCAGTCGGGAGAGCATCTTTTTCGTCCCAAAAAAGTGGTAGCCACCATTTGAATTACTCTTCTACTCCAGGAGATCCACACCAAGCCAGTGGTGCCGCCGATAATAGAATGGCTCCCATGTGTTTCAATCCGTCACCTGGGCATCAATGGTTGATTCCTGTTATGACTCCTTCTGAAGGGCTTGTCTACAAGCCATATCCCGGACCGGGATTTACTGGGTCATTTTGTGGAGGATTTGGACCCCTTGGGCCGGTTCCTATGAGCAATACTTACATGAATCCCGTCTATGGACTCCCGGCTTCGCACGAAGCAATTGGGGTCCCGCCTTACATTCCTCCAGGAAGTCATGCCTACTTCCCTCCTTATGGGATGCCATTTATGAACAATCAAGCAATGTCAGGGTCGGCCGTTGAACAGGCAAACCAGTTCATGGCACAAGGCTCTCATCTTCAAAATGGTCATTCGTCAGCTGACAGAATCGATTTCCCTGCTCATAATCAAGGCTCCTCTAATCAGCCGGTACAGAGAACCGGATCTGCGTCGCTTGCTGGGAAATCTCGTACACCAAAGGATAGCGAGTTCCAAGGAAGCTCCACGAATAGCCCTAATGAAACGGCACAAGAGACTAGAACAACGCAACAAGTTGCTGAAGGAAGAGAAGCAAATTCACCTTCCCTTGTGGATCCTGTGGTGGTAATAGATGGAGCCAATCAGTCTCATGAAACTAGATCGGAGACTAGGGTGATCAAAGTTGTGCCTCACAACCGAAGATCTGCAACAGAATCAGCTGCTAGAATCTTTTTATCAATTCAAGAAGAGAGAAAAAGGTATGATTCCTAATAATCAGCATATGGAATTCCATCGGTTTCTGTAAGTCTTTTTTATGGTCGGATATATATGATGTAACAAATGAATGTAACAGGCTAAGTATACTATAGGTTTCGCTGTTGACCAAATTACAAAGCATATTTATATCATATGTAGATATAATATGTTTATGGAATATCAAAACTGGTCAAAATGTAACACTAATATATGTTGTCTACTTATATACTTGTTTTTTCATTTTATCGTTTATATTAGATTTTACCTTGGTGATCCAATCGTGTATGTGATTTTGTAAACTTTTACCAATAGACATTTAGGGAGGATTTTGTTGGAGAATAAAGTTTTAGGATATCTCATTTGATTTATTAGGATTTAATTTAAATGGGTTCCTTCTTCTAGATTTACTGATTTACTGAATGAGTTATCGAAAGTATAAAAGGCCAATATAAACAAGGCAATAATTTGATTTGCATAATCATAACTACCATAATTTTCATATTCTAGAAACTAGAAAAAGAACAAGGGCTATTTTATTTTACTACATTTCCAATTTTCACATGGTGCTAATCCTCCATGGCTACTTTCCAAACATTTATGTCTGCTTCCATGCCATTATATCTTCCTTTAGCGTTTAGAGTAAAGAGGGCATCCTAAATAAATATCATGCAAAACAAAGTATATAGAAGCATAATTAATTATTACACTCTCTTGAGAAGATATAAATTAAATTATATATTGCTTTATTATTTTTATTGACTGCTAAATTTATTGAATAATACTTTAAATAAGTTCTTAACAATTTTTTTTCTACTAGATAAATAAATAAATAAATTAGTTTTTAATAAAATTAAAGTATGATAGAAAATATCTAATATTGTTCTTTTATAATAATGTTAAATAAATTAATATGTAAAAAAAATATTCTCAAAGCTAAAACAAGGAACAAGACCTTAATTTTTTTTTATTCTTGGGAAAGTGCAAGAAAAACAAACAGCGATTATTAGGAGAAGACTAATTAATAACGGGATAATATATCATATTTATTTACACAATAATAAGAACAAGTTCTAACCTCTGTACAATTTGTTGAGAATTTTCTTATTCCTTCAACAGAGTCACATACCGAAAAGTAAGAGATTATGAAAAATATGATGATTTTGATGCATATTTTCACCTATCAACCTACTCGAATATTTCTTTACTTGGATAATCTGATAAAAATGTTTTGAGAGATCATGACCAATTTGTCAAAATTATATATGTAGCACTCTTTTTAAATAATAATAAGTTTAATTGGTTTGTTTATATCTAAAATTTACTAAGATTTTAATTAATTTTGAGAAAAGGACAAATTGATCCTTAACTTTTTAGTTCGCAGACATTTAAGTTCTTGATGATTTAAAAATACATTTAATTCGTGACCTCTTCAAAATCTGGATATATCGATCCTTGATTCTAATTTGTCCAATTTTAAAAACCCTCTCATGTGCATCCGTATCAACCAGGTCTGTACAACGAGAGTCACGTTTGATTTTTTCGTTGAGTCTGACAGACCCAAGTGAACATGAGGGATCGATATGTCAAAGTTGTAAAAAGGTCAGAAACTTAAATATATTTTCAAATCCTCAAAAACTTAAATGTCTGCGGATCAAAAGGTCAATAGGTCAATGACCTATTTATCTATTTCTTATTAATTTTTATCGTTTAAAAATTTGTAATCGAGATTTTGTATTAAAAAACATTCTTACTAATTTTAGTTTTTTTTTAGAATAAAATACAATGATACTAGAATATTTATGTTTAGAAAATTCTTAAGTCATTCTATATCGAATACAAAACAATAAGGATTTAATTAAAACTTTTTTGAGACTATAAATATTTACTGATGAATTAAACCAAAAAAATATTAATATAATCAATTTATGCCGGGTTCATCATGTCAAGTTTGAACTTTTTCTTTTTCCTTTTCTTTCCGTTCTTTTTTACAGCAATTTTTTTCAGTAATGTCATATATATTAAGTCCCCGTCAAACTTGAAAGAACCAAAGAAAGTAAAATGTTATTAAGAATGAGTATATAAATTTGCTTAATTTTAAAATATAACATTAAAGGAGGATAACATATATAGCTTGCAATCATGTACTTTTTCTTTTCTTTTTTTTTTTTACCAAAGATAGGAGATTCGAACCCGCAATCTCTTAATTGAGTATGGGGAGACTATGCCATTTGAGTTATAACTCATTGGCACCTAATCATGTACTTTTACCCACTTGAATAGTATTTAATTTAATTATTGGACATACATCAATATAAATATAGTAATGCCAAAATATTAATAAGGAGTAAAGTATCGTTTTTATCTCTAACGTTTGGGGTAAATCTTATTTGTGTCCCTAACGTTTAAATCATCCTATTTGTATTCATAACGTTTGTAAGAGTGATTCAATATTATCCTGCCGTCAATTACACATAATGAGCGTTTTAGTTTGAGTTTTAAAAATCTCTTCTTGAAGTTAGAATACAAATGTCTGGGATAGAATCGATGATCTACTCCGAAAAATAGCTTTGAAACTAATTCCTACAATATTTACATAATTCATTTTTCTAGGGATATAATTGAATCTAAACACAAATAGTGGGTATAATATTAAAATTGACCACATCCAGGTGAGACCTAATTGAGAATGAATACATTCAAGTGAAAATAATTGAAAAATATAATATGATTTGTTAGTATAATTGATAATAGGATAACATTGAATCACTTTTAAAAACATTAAAAATACAAATAGAACGATTTAAATGTTAGAAATACAAATAGGACTTATCCCAAACGTTGGGACAGAAATGATACTTTACTCTATTAATAAGTAAAAACTATCAAAACAAACAACAAAAAGCAACATAAGCTTAGATATAATTAAAGTATAAACCTTAAAAAATAATAAATAATGCAAATTAAAGAAGTGTATTCTTAGAAGCCCTATAACCTAGAATATGCTTCATATCATTAATTAACTCTAACATCATAGTAAATGCCAACAACTATATGAAAAACAAATTAAAGGCACATATAATTATAGTCACTTGAGCCAGGACCACCATAATATAACTCAGGATCTTCAACATAATCCCCAAGAAACCTAACATCATAGCAATTATATTCATCAGAGTAGCGATCAACATATTCAGGAAACTTCAAGGACTCAGAGTTATCATGAATTCTCATCCTTTTGAAGTAGGCAGAGTAGGGTTGTGAGCCAAATTTACCATTGCCCATGTTTGTTTTAGTGTGAGGATAGTGTAAAATCTTAGAGCTATAAACTTCACCACCCCATTCCACAGAATCAGCATTGTAACATAATGTTTCAAATAGCTCTGCTGGCCAATACCCTATGTTTGTCTTCTCTCCATATTGCACCCACCAATTGTTAGTTAAAATGTCCTAAATAAATAAGGAAATTAAATTAATTAAGTGGATTAAATAAATAAGAGCAATTTCAGATAATTAACTTTTTTTTTTGAGTTAACATCAACTAATTTTTTAAAATTATTTTGTTTGTTTTAAATTATAGACTCTAAAACAAAGACTTTTAACTGTAAATTCTAAATTATAAACTTAAATATTAAAGTTAGATAATATCGACTAGGGGTGTTTAAGATTCGGTCTGCCCCCACCCCTCCCCGCTCTTCTTCCCCTTTCGGGTGGGGGCAGGTTATGCTTCGGGCCGTCCGGCCCGACCCAAGACCGCTTTTTATAATTTAGAATGAAATTAGTAATGTTATATTATTTTTTTTACTT
>NC_029790.2:133906664-133908355 GCF_000816755.2 Arachis ipaensis | reverse complement strand
TTTTAAATAATTTATTTTGGTATAAATATGATATAACATTTGTTAAATTTAATTTTTAAAAATAAAATTTTATTACTTTAGTATATAAAATTTATAAATTTGTATATACTCTTTAGTATTGGATCCAAAGTCTAATTAAATTCAGAACAAAAATATGCGTGACGATTTTTTAGGGCTAGATATGGAGTCTAATTAAATCCAATTCGACCCATGAACACACCCCTAATGTCGACTAACTAACCATTGATTTTCTATATCTTTTCAATAAATAATATAAAAAAGTAAACGAAACTAATTTTTAGTTAGTCAATATTAACTAACTTTAGATTTTATGATTTATAATTTAGGATTTATGGTTAAAAATTTATAATTTATGGTCTATATTTAGGATAAATAAAATAATTTTAAAAATTTTGAACGATATTAGCCAAAAAAAATTAATGCCCTAACATTACTGAAACAATATATAATAGGGATAATAACAAATTAAATTAAAAGTAGGGTTTTATTTTGATATAAAGTATTCTGACCTTATAGATGTAAATATTTATATCGTATGGAAGGTCACCGGGAACTGGAATGATTGGATAAATTGCAGCACCTAATGCAATTTCTTTACTAGTTTGAACAAAACCAGGACAAGTTAGATCAAAGCAACCCGTTTTGTTTGAACCATCAGCCTGCATTATTATCATCAATATCACCATAAAATTAAAGGGAATTAATCCATATTATCTCAGATTATTGGCCACCAAATTTGTATCGAAGTAAAGAATTCAAATGATCATTTTTAGTTAATTCAGTTGAACCGACTAATCCTATTTAGTTCTCCGAATAATGGGAAAAAAAACCATAAACACTGTAATATGCAAAATTTCTATGTATCTATTTTTTAATTAACATTTATTTATTCTTATATAGAACCCAATAATTAATTAAAATGAAATACTTACCGTCCAATATACGAACACACGAGTTTGTCTATCACCATATACACGCGGATTGACCTGTTTTCATTAAAGACAAATAAAAGGATTGAAATTTATTGCTAAAAATGGTGTATATAACTTCAAATTGACGGATGAGGCAGTTAGCATGTTTAACAAAAAATGGCACTTTAGTTGGTGACCATTTATCATGCAAAATTTATTATTCGAACTTTATACGTACAAGTAATAAGAGAATTAATTAATTGATGTTTTCTTTTAATGTTTCCTATACCAATAATATAAAAAATGTTTGGGTGGAATAAATGCAGATATTTCCCATGAAGGGAAGTGGATTATTTGTCCACGGGCATAACTAGAGCATTTAAATTAATAAAAAAAATATTGTTACCTTCTCTTTCATAAAACTCTTTTTGGGTTTCAAATAATTGTGAATTGTGCATATACTGTAAGCCTCTTTTTTCATATATATCTTTTTGGTAACAAATATTAACTTTATGTTATAGAATTATACTGATACATATTATCTCATGAAACTACTTATTTCAACGATTTAAATTAGAATTAGTTAAAAAAATTATTTATTTCAATAAAAAAATATTATTTATATATTAAAATTAATCATTATATATTTATATATAAATATATATTATTTAATTTATTTTTAATATATATTTTATATTATAACATATATTTTATATTAATAATTAATTTTAGTGGCTAATTTTAATATCCACCTAGTAT
>NC_029790.2:133905808-133906590 GCF_000816755.2 Arachis ipaensis | reverse complement strand
TAACATTTTTTTTATATTAGTGACTGATTTTGATAACAAATTTTGGTGCACACGGATAATATGTTTGTGTTATGAATGAATAATGAATTACCGCCCATCCAGATTGAACAGATTCAAAGTGAAGATAAGAGCCAGTGAGGAGAGAAATCTGCGCAGTGCTGAATTCATCATCTTTCTCAACAAATGGCCAGCATACATTTATGTCTGCTTTTGCTCCCAAGTACCTGAACCCTACTGCGAACAATATTGCCTTCTGTATATATGCATCATATGTTTTTTCGTTTGTTATATATTAGGTACATGCTATTGTGTCTATGCATGATTATATATATAATTTAAATTTAATTAAACAACTATATAAAATATTTTACACTAATATTGTCAATATATTAAAATTAAAATGTATGTAGTATTTGTAATAGACTCACAGAGTGGTTTCTTAGCGGTACATAGGAGTCAAGATTCTCATGAACTTGTCTAGAGGGAGAGAAGCTAGGTTTCTTCCTTCCATATTCTTCAATTGAAGGAGCCTTAAGCATGTCATTCTTTCTTATTCTTCTAATAGGTATTGTTCCCTCTGGACATGTTCCACTTTTCTTCCATATTTGGGAAGTTAACACCCTCAATGATAATGAATCTTCAGCATCCTTTGTTTTGCTTCTACTTTTGGTCCATTCAATAGGTTCCTTCTTTGCTGAATTTTTAGTGGGAGCCATCTGATTAATATGTAAATAAATGTACTAATTAGTAGGTAATGTAATGCACCAAGGATGTGATTATTT
>NC_029790.2:133900900-133905737 GCF_000816755.2 Arachis ipaensis | reverse complement strand
AATCAAATTTCTATACTTTATCAAAATTTTCAGTTATTAGAACCTTACTAATATTTTTTTTTAAATAACTAATCATAAACAAATTATATATTATATATATAATCTCACCTGGATTTTGTGATTTTTCAAAGCAGGGTGATCAAAAGCTGGCTGCTTATTAAGGTCAATACAATCAATAATATCCCCATCTTCACTCTACAATTATTAGTCATGCAATACATGTTAGTGAGATTAGCACCAAACAGAAATGTTTAGTAATAAAAAAAAATAGCCAAAAACAGCCATAACTTACTTTATTTAGCATTAATTGTTACAACAATTAATGAATGTTAAATAAGGTAAATTCTGCCTGTTTTCTTTTGTCTTCCTAGCATTATCAGCACCAAATATTAGTAATAAGCACCTTGCCTAAAAACAACTTAAAAATGTTGAGAAACTTAACAAAGTAACTAATTACCTATTTTTTAATGTAAATGTTATAGAGGATTTGATTAATCATGACTAACATATGAAAAGCATGTACTAGTTTTTCTTCTAACGAACACATGCAATATATAATTAAATAATTAATTTGAAGAGTATAAAAATAATTATTATTAATTAGTAAATACTGTTTTTTCACCTTGATGGTTTTCAAGGAGTGCCTTCTAAGATGTCTCAATTTGTTCTCAACTTCCAAAACCTTCTGTTTGGAGAATGAACCACCATGGTTTACAAAACTTTGAGCTATGATTGCTAGGCCCAACAATAAAAAGATGAAAATTATTTTGGAATAATCCATCAAGATTTAATTTGATAGAAGATTATCTATATATATTATTTATTGGTGATTATATTATTTGAGACAATATAATTGAAATGGAAGACAAGGATATGATTTGGGGTTTGAAAACATATGTGTTATGTGCCATTAATTATTATTATTTATTGGAAACATATATATAGATATGAACTAACTAGAAAATAAGACATTATTGCTTAACAATATAATGAGTGAGTAGTCAGTGATGATTGCATGATTTACCATCTAAATATGTCATTCAACTTTTGTTTTTATGATGATTTTAATTGGATCTTTGGCATGAAAAGCATGCTTCATTTATCGGGTACCTCCTTATTAGTCTTTACTCATTTGTCAAGTTAAAAGAAAAATGCAAATATTTAAATTAGATATAATGGATAATTTAAAAAATATTTTTATTTTTCATCATACGTTGGGAATTCAAACTCCGCCTATGTTATACTTGTGGTACATAGCCGGTCCCAAGTCCGGATAAAGGAGGATGGTTGTGTTAGGTCTTCGACAACCAATATAAAAACATAGTCGAATCCCCATGACATGAATCAAAGATATTATTGCGCTAAAACTATATCGTTGCCCGAAAGCAACGTGCTGTATGGCTTGAATGCAGTGTCAAATGAGCAAGAGCCGCTGCATTGGTGCCCGAATGTAGTGTTAAATGAGTAAGGGTTCTCACGTTTTCGTGAACGGACGTGGGTAAATAAGCTAGTTCACAAAGTAAAAGGTAAAGGTTGGAGCGACAGAAGGTTGAGATTTGGGACATGGAACATCGGTACTCTAATAGAAAAATTCATGGAAGTGGTGGACACCATGACAAGGAGGAAGATTAACATTATGTGCCTACAAGAAACAAAATGGGTTGGTGCAACTGTTAGGGAGTTGGATACTTCCAGTTTCAAACTTTGGTATACAGAAAAGGTGAAGAATAGGAATGAGATTGGTATTATTGTGGATAAGCAGTGGAAGAAGGACGTAGTGGATGTCAAGAGGGTGGGAGATCGGATCATCTCTATCAAACTTGTATTGGAGGGAGGTGTTTTTCATGTGATTAGCGCCTACGCACGGCAAGTGGGTTTGGACGAACAACATAAGATAAGGTTTTGGGAGGATCTAGAGAGTTTAGTCCAAGACATACATTCGGGAGATAAGATTTTCTTAGAATGAGATTTAAATGGCCATATTGGAAGAGAAGTGACTGAGTATGGAAGTATTCACGGAGGCCATGGTTTCGGGATGATCAACGTCGAGGCTAAAACTATTTTGGATTTTTCCTCAACCTTTGACCTTCTCATCGCAAATACATGTTTTAAAAAGAGAGACGAACATCTTATAACATATAAGAGTGGCATGACAAGCTCTCAAATCGACTTTTTCTTATTGAGGATAGTCGACCAAAAAATTTGCATTAATTGTAAAATTATCCCGGGAGAGAGTTTGACAACACAACATAGGATGCTCGTCATGGATTTTCGCGTTGAGTAAAAGTTGAGAAAAAGACATCATACGAAGAACCCAAGGACGAGGTTGTGGCGGATGAAATGTGAGAAACAAAGAAGTTTCCTAAGACGGGTAGGAGAAGAGGTAAGGTGGGATGGGAATGAAAGCACAGAAGAGATGTGGAGGGAGATGGCAGAAGTTATTAGAAGAATAGCAAAAGAAAGTTTTGGTGAATCTAAAGGAATAGAACCAAGAGATAAGGAGTCCTGGTGATGGAATGCGAATGTACAAGAAAAGATAAAGATAAAAAAGGAGTGCTTTAAAGAGTGATCTTTATGCCGCAATGCAGATAATTGGGAAAAATATAAGACGGCTAAGAAAGAGACAAAAATGGCTGTGAGTGAAGCAAGAACAATAGCATATGAGGGTCTCTACCAGTCTTTGGGTACGAAAGAAGGAGAAAAAGGTATATATAGAATCGCAAAGAGCCGCATAAAGGATAAGGATAAGTGCATAAAGGATAAGAAGAACGAGAGATTTGGATCAAGTTAAGTGCATAAAGGATAAGGATGGAGATGTGCTGGCTCAAGAGGAGAATATTAATGAAAGGTGGAAGAGCTACTTCTACGAGTTATTTAATGAAGGACATAAGATTTTTCCGAGCCTTGGTCGGTTATGCACAAGGGAAGAAGATCAAAACTTTGACTACTATCGAAGGATTCGAGACTTTGAGGTAAAAGAGGCTCTAAAGCAGATGAAAAATGGCAGGGCAGTAGGTCCTGATAATATCCCGATTGAGGTTTGGAAGGGCTTTAGAGGAAAAGGCATCAACTGGTTAACCAAGTTTTTTAATGAGATTTTAAGGTCAAAGAAGATTCTTGATGAGTGGAGAAAGAGCACCTTAGTACCTATCTACAAGAATAAGGGAGGCATACAAAGTTGCGAAAACTATAGAGGGATAAAGCTCATGAGCCATACAATGAAGTTATGGGAAAGGGTGATAGAACGGAGATTGAGAGAGACACAAGTAACAGAGAACCAATTTGGATTTATGCCAGGCAGATCCACCACCGAAGCGATATACCTGCTAAGAAGGATGATGGAGAGGTATCATAGTAATAAAAGGGATCTACATATGATGTTTATTGATTTGGAAGAAGCGTATGATAGGGTGCCAAGGGAGGCCTTATGGAAGGTTTTAGAAAAGAGGAGAGTAAAAATCGCATATATTCGTGCAATTAAAGACATGTATGATGGGGGTACAACTAGTGTGAAGACTCAAGATGGTGTGACAGAGGAATTTTCTATTGGTATTGGATTACACCAGGGATCATCCTTAAGTCCATATCTTTTCACATTAGTCTTAGAAGTACTCACAGAGCACATTCAAGAGCCTGTGCCATGGTGTATGATTTTTGCTGATGATATCATCCTTATAGGAGGGTCAAGGGAAGACCTAAATAAGAAGTTGGACTTATGGAAAGAAGCTCTAGAAGTGTATAGTCTGCACATAAATCGTAGCAAGACGGAATATATGGAATGTAAGTTCGGTATGAGAAGGGAAAACCCTAACATAGAGGTGAAAATTGGAGAAAACATCCTATGAAAAGTTAAAAGTTTTAAGTATCTTGGGTGCATCATATAGGATAATGGAGAGATTGAACAAGATGTAAATCATAGGATCTAAGCAGGTTGCTCAAAATGGCGGAGTGCATTTGGTTTTATATGCAACAAAAAAGTGTCTTTAAAACTTAAAGGTAAATTCTATCGCACTGCTATAAGACCGGCTATGCTTTATGGTACGAAGTGTTGGACGGTCAAAGAGGAGCACGAACATAAGCTAAGTGTGGCAGAGATGAAGATGTTGAGATGGATGAGTGGTCATACGTGATTGGATAAAATAAGAAACGAATATATAAGGGAGAAAGTTGGAATAGCACCCATTGTGGAAAAGATAGTAGAATCGCATCTCAGGTGGTTTGGATATATGAGAAGAAGACCGATGGAACACTCAATCAGGAGGGTGGATGAGATGAAAGATGGATAAGGGGTGAAAGGCAGAGGAAGACCTAAGAATACAATTCATGAGGTGGTCAAACGAGATCTACATGTAAACGGTCTCTCTATAGACATGATATATGACAGAGTTCAATGACGTCGTTTGATTCATGTAGTCGATCCCACCTAGTGGGACAAGACTTTATTATTATTTGTTGTTATATATTTTAGGAATCCAATATCTTTATAAATAATATGATTTAAGAAGATTGAATATCAATTCATTAATATATAGAAAGATATATATTATTCTTTTTTTCATTATTCATAATTTCAACATGTACATGAAGTTGAAATCATGGTAATGGAAGGAATAAACAGATATCTAACTGAACTTACGTGGACAAAAGCCATCATCATTGCAATGTATACAAACATGTTCATAGTTGTAGAGTTTTACCTCGTCTAAAGATAATTAACTAGCTAAGTATATGACATATTTATTTAGTTATGGATTAAATTATTTCATAGCTCTTTATAGTTTTCGAATTTTGAATTAGGTTTCTATTTTTTTTATTTTTAATTAGGTTTTATACTAAA
>NC_029790.2:133900317-133900885 GCF_000816755.2 Arachis ipaensis | reverse complement strand
TTTTATTTTAAGAAAAATTAAATACTAAGTAAATTTTTTATAAAATTTTGTAGATCCTCTATATTTTTAAGTAGTTAATTGTTCATATTAAATCTAATGATAGAATAATACTGAGTCTAGCCACTTAAAATTTTATTTGTCTCGAGTACTACTAAATTAAACTTTAGAGACCAAATAGTACATATATATCAATAAATTAATATACATATTTAATAAGTATTATACTATCAATTAATTTTTATTTAATATTGATTTAAGAAATAATCTTAACTAAGGGTCTTTTTAAAGAATTTTCATTTGTGTAAAAAAGTTTTACACACAAAACATTATCTTATATTATCACATTATTAGTATAATTAATTTTAAAATTTACTATTTAAAAAAGTCATCTAAATACTTGATTAACTATATAAAACTAATTTTAAAGTAAAAATAAAAAAAGTAAAATTTCATTCCAATCCTAATTAGTTTGATATGTGACAATTTACCTCGTAACAAAATCAAATATCATGCCGATTATTACTGATCATTTATTCCGTTGGACATCCTAAATTTAGTAATGCGTGTC
>NC_029790.2:133892585-133899319 GCF_000816755.2 Arachis ipaensis | reverse complement strand
GAATAAATTTGGTATTTATTTTATTTAATAAAAAAATATAATATACACTAAAAATAAATTAAATAACAATATATTTATAGTTTTATACCAAAAATATTGGAGACTAATAAAATTGATTATTTTTTGTCATCACTTAATTATGAATTTAATTCCTTTAATCTAATAATTTAACGATATACTTTATTTCATATTTTTAAATATTGATAATCTAATAATCCTCAAGTATTTTTTGTCTTACAAATTTTAGAGTATATATCCATTTTGGTTCTCAAAAAACTTCAGACTGGACATTTTAGTCTCCAACTAAAATTAATTACTCGATTGGTCCTTAATAATTAACTCCGTCAGTCACTTAGGTCCTTTACTCCGTTAATTCTAACGGAGGACAAAATAGTCCCTGACAACTCTAACAGAGGACAAAATGGTTCCTGATCTCTTCTGTTCGAAAACGATACTGTTCTCTCCCAATTTCCATCATATCTCGCATAACACTAACAGTTTAACACTGTAACTTCAAACTAGACAATGCACACTCTATAAATTTAATGTTCACAAGAAAAAAAAATCCTCAACTTGTTCTCAACTAATTCATACTCAGGAAACTAATGCCTATGTCTCTCAACTAGTTGTCGTCTTCGATGGATCTCATGAATCTAGACAACAAGTCTGATTTGTTAAGACTCGTCGTCGTCGTTGCCATCTCCCTCCTCCTCTGCCCTAACATCTCCATGACCACATTGTCCACTACTCCGATCGCTTCCTTCGACTTCTTCTCCGAACCAATGTTCAGTAATCGCTTCAGTTTCCATATGAGCGGCAACGGCGACATTGCTCGTTGTAATAGTTTGGATGCAAGGTCGAAGCTGTCTGCCAACTTGGACTCCGGAAAAGAAGGAATGAAGCACTCGGTGTCTATTTCAAATGAGAATTTGCATATGATGTCGAAGGAGAATCTTCTCATGATGTCCTAATGTCCAACAATCTATATTGCTTACCGGAGAATAGAGAAATGTGTGCCTTTGGAGTAGTTATGGAACTTGGTCTTGAGGATGTCGTGAACGTTGTTGGGGTTGGAGGTGATGTTATCAAAGACGTAGAAGTGGATGCTTTTGGTTGGTGAAGTGCAGAAGAGGTGGATATACCAGTCACAAAGATTTAGAAAGTGTGTAGTCTATGACCTGTTGAGGTAGGTACCACACGTGTGACAATTACACCATAGCTTAATCTTGGAGTTAAAGAGGAGGAAGGAAAAGATAGAAAAGAAGACTGTAAATGTGAAGAAGAAGAGTATGAATGTTAGGGTTATGCGAGATATGATAAAAATTGGGAAAAAACAGTGTCGTTTTCGAATAAAGGGATCATGGATCATTTTGTCCTTTGTTAGAGTTGTCAGGGACTATTTTATTTTCCCTTAGAATTAACGGAATAAAGGACCTAAGTAACTTACGGAGTTAATTGTTTAGGACTAATCGAGTAATTAATTTTAGTTGGAGACTAAAATATCCGGTCCGAAATTCTTTGAGGACCAAAATGGGTATATAATCCAAATTTTATTTTGGGGGGGTACAAATGCCATTTTCTTAAAAGAAACGGATGCTCTAGATTCTAGAATCATCGAATCCTTTAATTCAATATTCCAATATATAAATTTGTAACACGAAACCGAAATGAGAGTGAGAAAGTGTTACAAATCGAGGGAGCGAGCTTAGAGAGAAGAAAACTCGCTTGTGATTGACGCCAAAGGAAAAAAAGAAAGAAAGAAAGAAGAAAGAAACGAAAATGGTGCTCCTCATGCTGATGATCACCGCCGATCTCGAAAACCTAACCAATCTTCAACCTCAATTTGGTTGCAATGACCCTGACTTCTCCTATATGTTCAAGGTCTTTCTCGTCATTTCCCCTAATTCCATTCTTCCATGCTTCTCTCTTCTTATCACTTCCCATTTTCTATCTCTGTAGGTCAAATGTGGAAACTGCGGTGAGCTCAGCCAGAAAGAGACTTGTGTTTCTTTGAAGGAGACCATTTCTATTCCCAGGAGTAGAGGTATCGCTCATCTCTTTCAGAAGGTACAATTCAATTTCAATCGCTTCTTCTTTTTGTTCACTGTGTTTTCAGATGTTTTGATTCAAGAAAAATGGATCAATTGTGTTTCGTTGCAGTTATTTGATGTTATTTGTTTTTCTTCCATTTGAATTTCTAAATCTTGCAGCATATATATGTGTTAACGTCATAGATTCTTCATTCGAATAGGCTTAAATCTTGATATCTCGAGGGTAGAGGGAGAAGTAGAAAGAAAGAACTATAATTAGAAGCCAACCCGTTCGGTTCAGACTTCAGACTCCATAGGGTTTTTGTTTCGGGGTTAGTTAGTTTTATTAGCACTGGATATAAGGGTGTTAGCGTTGTCGTAAATAAGATTGTGAATAGTGAAGTTGAGTTCAGCGAATTCCTAATGGAGTTAGCTGTTGATGTGAAAAGCTTGAATGGTTTATGTTACAATGGTTTTAACATAGACAGGATTTATTATGACTGACAATGATGTCATCTAGTCCTTTTAGTCGACCCTGCGGAGTGAGACAAGACTGTTGGTGACGATGATGGTAATTTGTTAATATGTTATTAGGAAACTCGCAAGTCGCAAGGTGATGTTATCCGGTATATTATTTTCAGTTTTAATGGATATAGCTTTCGTGGAATTCTTTCAATAAGGGTGAATGCTGCGCTCTGGAACACGAAGAATATGCAACTCTGGTGTCTGTGAAGTTATCTATCTAAATAGTTTCTTGCATGTGGTTGTAGACTGGATGAGTACTGGAATTTTCGTTTTTATTGACTTGACAACTTCGAAGTATATATATATATATATATATATATATATATATAAGCTCGTTTTTAGTTTAAGAGTTAAGACTGAGAGGAATTTTGTTTCATTTAGCCTTATCACAGAAAGTTTCCTTGGACTAGGATCCTCAGTTACATTCAGAAGGTACAATTAATCACTCTTCAGCTCTTGTTATTTTTGTTAACTGTGTTTTTAGATGATTCAATTCAACAAAAATAGATCAACTCTTGTTATTTTTGCATGGCCAAATTTGTAACCTGTGCTACCCAGCAATTACTTTGGTTGTAATCTTCCATTAAATGAGCTAATACAGTTTGCCCCTATTTACGGTATAATTTTATTCATGCATTCTGTTTGATTAAATGGGTAGAAGACATGTGAGAGGCCCCATTAAGGAGGGTTACCGGATAGATGATAGTCTTAATAGCTAGAGATAGAGGGGGAACTGTGACTAGAAGGCCAGAGCCCATTAGCCCAGTAGTTTTAGGCTAATTAAGGGTTGTTAGGGATTTATTTATTTAGTTAGTAATTAGCAATATAAATAAGGGCATCAGTGAACTAACAAATTATGAATTCTATGAATTCCTATGGAGTTGGCATGGTACTTGACTCAAAAATGTTGTATCACTCTGATCGTAATGGTTTTAATATCGACAAGATTTGACTAGCACTGATGTCATCTAGTAGAACAAAACTTTGCTGTTGATTTTTTATGGCTATAGTCTCCATTAATTCATTTCAATAAGATTGATTTGAATGAGTGCACCACTGGAGAACAAATGATATGTATTTCTGGTATTTTTGAACCGTGAAGTTATGCTGCGCTCTGGAACACGAAGAATATGCAACTCTGGTGTCTGTGAAGTTATCTATCTAAATAGTTTCTTGCATGTGGTTGTAGACTGGATGAGTACTGGAATTTCCGTTTTTATTGACTTGACAACTTCGAAGTATATATATATAAGCTCGTTTTTAGTTTAAGAGTTAAGACTGAGAGGAATTTTGTTTCATTTAGCCTTATCACAGAATTTTTCCTTGCCCTAGGATCATCAATTACGTTCGGAAGGTACAATTAATCACTCTTCAGCTCGTTATTTTTGTTAACTGTGTTTTTAGATGATTCAATTCAACAAAATAGATCAACTCTTGTTATTTTTGCATGGCCAAATTTGTAACCTGTGCTACCCAGCAATTACTTTGGTTGTAATCTTCCATTAAATGAGCTAATACAGTTTGCCCCTATTTACCGTATAATTTTATTCATGCATTCTGTTTGATTAAATGTGTAGAAGACATGTGAGAGGCCCCATTAAGGAGGTTTACAGGATAGACAATAGTCTTAATAGCTAGAGATAGAGGGGGAACTTTGACTAGAAGGCCAGAGCCCATTAGCCCAGTAGTTTTAGGCCAATTAAGGGTTGTTAGGGATTTATTTATTTAGTTAGTAATTAGCAATATAAATAAGGGCAGTAATGAACTAACAAATTATGAATTCCTATGGAGTTGGCATGGTACTTGACTCAAAAATGTTGTATCACTCTGATCGTAATGGTTTTAATATCGACAAGATTTAACTAGCACTGATGTCATCTAGTAGGACAAAACTTTGCTGTTGATTTTTGATGGCTATAGTCTCCATTGAATTCATTTCAATAAGATTGATTTGAATGAGTGCACCACTGGAGAACAAATGATATGTAGCTCTGGTATTTTTGAACTGTGAAATTATCTATCTGAAATAATTTCTGCATGTGTTTGTAGATTGGATGAGTTCTGAAATTTACAATTTTATTAATGTGACAACTTAGAAGTTATATATATATATATATAAAAGCTCATTGCTAGTTGCAACTGAGTGGAATTCTATTTCATTTAGCACCTCTAACTTTTACTTGGCATGCAGTGCAAATTCTGTGGCAGGGATGGTACAGTGGCAATGATTGAAGGAAGAGGCCAACCTCTTACTCATTCACAAAGTCAGTCAGGAAAGTATGCTCCATTGATGTTGTTTGACTGTAGGGGATATGAGCCGGTGGATTTTTTATTTGCTGATGGATGGACAGCTGAGTCGGTGAGTCTCCTTATTGTTGCTCATTGCTTTCTAAGTGTGGTATACTATGTGTGATTTCATATTATAGTTCAGTGTTGCTGATATATCAACTAAATACTGTAATTAGCTCATACAGCTTTTCTCTAAGGTGGTAAAAGTGAACATTATCAGAGTTTATGTTTACTGTTGAAAACTAGATATACGTTATCCCTTATGCTTGAAAATTACTTAAGAACTCAAAACTTGCATGAATATTAATTTTTGTGCTGAAACAAAAGTAATAATTATAAGCAATAATGAGTAGGTTCAAAATAAATTTATAGTGAGAGCCAGACCCCCTTTCATGCAAAGTTGTACTAGTTGATCATTTTCCCCTGATGCGGAAATATCTATCTTCACTTCCTTAGGTATTGGCTTTGTCATCTTGTTTTTTCTTCCAAATCATTTTGGATATGTTATTTCTGATTTCATGATTGTTGAGATTATCAGCAAATTCTGTAATCCTTCATCTGATTTTCATTGTTTACTTGAGGTTTTGACTTTTGACATGCTTCATATTTTTTGACAACATAAATTTTCCACGTTTGTGCCTATTTTGTATTTTCCGAATAATGCAAGTTGTACCTTTGTAGCTGGAGGGAACCACATTTGGAAATATTGACTTGTCAAGTGGAGACTTCGCCGATTATGATGAGAAAGGAGAGTGCCCTGTCACGATATCCAATCTTCGCTCCACTTTTGAGGTGGTGAAGTAGAGTAAACTAGTTTGCTGTTTGCTCATTTCCGGGTACATAAAATCGACCGTTCCATGTTTTACCTTTTAAGCTCACGTTAGGTTGTAATTAGGCACTGTATTCGTGAGAACCTTAAAACTATACATGTTAACCATGATGTATTTGGAGGGGGGAGAAACAGCTTCCTATTTCCAAGTGATCGATGTGAAGCACATTTTATTTCATATTTGGTAAGTTGCGTTATGTTGATTGATGTCTTTGTCTAATCTGAATTACCTTCTTAATGATGAGAACCTCTCAGACACCTCTTATGCCATAACCCCTGTGGTGGTTGATAATTAAAAGTATCTGCATGTTTTCCACTCCCATTTTGACACACAGAAATCAAATGTGGTGCGTTTTCTGTCTTAATGAATAAAAATCTTTGATGGGTCCCAAGTGAAGATCTCATTATTGTCTTGCTATCTTCTAATATTCATAGACTAGGTATTCTATTCTGAATTTTTCCCTTATCTCCCACTTTCCCTTTTCCTGTTTCTAATACTCCACATTTTTTATTATAGCTTTATATTGCTGGAATAAATTGTGAAAATATTAACAAATCAATTTCAATGCTTTTAACATTTTTAATTGATATTAACTTTGGAGGATAAGTCTGACTGCTATCATTTTAAAAAATCCAGAAGAATAAGTTGACGGCAGAGTGAAAAATACTAATTAATTTGATGATATTAACAAAAATTTAAAATAAATTTAACTCTGTTTGATTTCTAGGTTCTAACGCGCTCATGTTTTTTTGGTGGTAGTCTTTTTAATTTTAGGTGAAATAAAGCGCTCAATGTAATGATTCACTTGTGTTTTTGTAGTATGATGCTGCATTCTTTATTTAAATGTTTTTTGTGTTACAATATGAATGTCTACTTAGTATTTATTCAGCATGACTTGTTCCTCTAATCAAATGCTTTTGGGAGGTATAAACATGTTCCTCCAATCATTAAATGGAAGACGGTGCAAAATTTTTAAGATTTAAAATTTGAAAAAGTTAATATTATACATGTATAAATCGGAGAATGTATAAATAGGAGTATAAGTTGAAATAATGGGAAC
>NC_029790.2:133880713-133892176 GCF_000816755.2 Arachis ipaensis | reverse complement strand
ATAAAAAGACTTAGATAATAAATTTTTATTATGTCAGTTTTTTCATGTTGAATTTAATACTCTTGATATATTTAGAAACAACTACTTATCATAGATACTAGATGCTGAAATCCATCTTGATAATGAATCTTGGAGATATCATTAAGGTTGAAAATAATGCATTCCAAAAAGATAAAACCAAAGCCATGATCTTCCTTCTTTTTCATCTTGACGAAGGATTGAAAAATGAATATCTTATGTTAAAAAATTTTGTAGATCTGTGGAAAAACCTTGAAGAAAGGTATAATCATCAAAATACAGTGATACTTTCTCAAGTCCGATATGAGTGAACGCACTTGTGTTTACAGGATTTTAAATCCATAAATAAGTTTAATTCACCAATGTTCCGAATTATTTCACGAATAAAATTATGTAGGAAAAAGATAACTGATAGTAATATGTTAGAGAAAACTTTCTCCACCTTCCATGCCTCGAATGTTCTCCTATAGCAGCAGTATCGAGAAAAAGAATTTTAAAAATATTTCGAGCTTATTTCCTGCCTTCTTGTTGCTGAACGCAACAATGACTTGCTTTTAAAAAATCATGAAGCATGCCCAGCTGGCGCCACCCCATTTCCTGAAACAAATGCGGCAAATCATTATCCCAAAAGAGATAAATGACAAGATTTTAGTAACAAGAAAAATTATGGAAGGAAGAAAAAATATGTTCACAAGAAAGGATCTCACCAGAAGTAGGATAAAGAAAGGAATAATGGGCAAAATAAATTAACAGATGATGGTAATCAGCCGCTAAGAGAAGAGGGGGTTGAATCTTAGCCCCTTTTTGCTGAGTGTTACTTTCTGCCCTTTGAAATAGCTTCAGGAGATTTCTTCTTTTTGTCTCGTAACTAGTCAAGAGACATTTTTTTTATGTCTCGTAACCAGTTAGGAGATATTTTTCAATTTTGTCTCCTACGCAACAGAAACAGAAATGGAGTAGAAGAGAGAGAGAGAGAGAATCACACCAAGAAGTATCCTGATTCAGCTGCTAAGTGCAATGCAGCCTACATCCAGTCTCTATCACAACAATGATGGAATTTCACTATAATCATCTTGATTACAAACACCAATTTTTCCTAGGAACTACCCTTCCTATCCGGGACAAGTCCAGAATCTATCCCCAAAATTGAACTTGACTTGGTCACCTACTAAGCTTTCAACTGCAAAGTGCTAACCCAACTTGCAAGGGGATTCCCACAGAATCATGATACACAACACATATGTACAAAGAAACTCTCAGACATTTATGCCTTTTTCTTTAATTTTGCACTCTCTGTCTTTTTCCTCTCACTGGCTCTTTCTTACAAACCTCACTCTGTTTGTCTTTTACCATGAGACTCAGACAGACAAAACTAAAGAAAAGAATACAAAATAAAACCCATTGAAGGAGAAGAACTCTGTAAGCTTAGGGCAGCTATGAGAACTCTGTGATTTCTCTCCTTGTCTCAAGCCTTGGCCGTTCGCCTTTATTATAGAAGGGGAAGCTTCCAAGGTTAAAACGGTTCAACCGAGCCAACTTCTTCTTCTTCAACACCAAAACCGATTCGGACAGAGAGAAGAGAGAGGGAAAACCGAAAGCAAATCAACATGCATGTACCTCTCTCTCATCCCTTCTCATCAAGCTCCATCAATCTGAGCCTTCCATCTTGATTTGGTCTCCAGGAAGACTTTCTGACCCTTGATGAACTCTTGATCATTGACAGCTCCATCTGTTCTATTTTTGTTTCTTCCTCCACGTAGCTACAGTAGCTACCTTCTGTGATGGATGAACAAAAAGTAGAAACGAGCTTCACCTCAGAGATCTTTTTCTCTGACCGAAACGGATTGCTACTACTTTAGGCATGGAGATCTTGAAGCTTCTTTTCCACATCTTGCCATTAGTAGCAAAAATCCTAGCCACGCCATATTGTAGATCTTCTTTTTGCAAGGGCCATCATCACCTTAGCCGCTTGCTTCTTCCTAGCTTCTCTGCTTCTTCCTCTGATAGCTTGCATCTTCTTCTTTCCTGACAGATGAAGTGACCGAAACATAGAGAGAGAAGGTAGAAAAGCTTTCAATTGAAGTAAATAAAGAAATTAAAATGAGTTAAATTTCAACTTTTCATTCTCCTATGCATAGTAATGTGTGAACTCTTAATTGCTATCAAATCAATTTCATCTTTTTCTTTTCTGTTACCAATGCATTTAAACCAAGTCAATTAAATTTGAATTCTATTAAAGAGGGGAGTAGGTATCCGTGGAAAGCATGCACCATTGCTTTCTTTCTTCTTCCAATTTCGGACCCATGATAATATTGGGCCAGGACAATTATATCTTGGGCTTTGTATCAGTTTTCATAGCCCAATCAACACAAAAAATAATTCAGCCATAGTACTTGAATATTTTTGTACCACATACTGAATATTTTCCCAATTTATTGGGCCTTTTGTTGCATATGCCCATTGATCAAAATACTACACATAAAACAGAAATTATTAATCAAATAATCTGAAGCTTTAAATCAAATTAATAATTTCTAATTAATATTTTTATCAATGTTTGATCATCACAATAATTTGAAGTTTTTCAAACTCATCAACAGAACATAAATATTTTCGTTGTGGTGGAAAGAACCATTGGTCGCGTACTTGTCGTATCCCAAGGCACCTAGTTGATCTTTATCAAGCATCATTGAAAAAGGACGACAAAAGAAAGGAGACGAATTTTGTTTCGAATGATGCTGCTAAAAATTACACCACTCATTATGAAGTATCTGATTTCTTTGAGGATCCTAAAGAAAATATTAGTCATTTGATTAATGATGAATGTTTGATATTTGGGTTCAGTACTTATGTAAATAAATAATTAATTTTTTTTTTTAAGTTTTATTCCCTATGTATTTGAATTTCAAGTGTGATGTATATAAATAACGTTTAATAAAATATTTATGTTTATGAATTTTAAAATTATTAAATGTGTCAAATTCTAAAATAATAATAAAATTTTTAGTACATGTACATTACTTCTTAGAAAAACAATCAAGAAAATAATTTTACTACGCATATACTTTTACTCACTTTATTATTATTATTATTTGTCTTTGAAGAAAATGGCAAGAGCATATAGTGAAGATGTTTGCCTTGCGGATGGTGCAAATTCGCATACCATTCTCAAAAGTAATATATATTTTACTCATCTTGTACCAAAAGAAGAATGTGTTAATACCATTATTGGCTCAAGCAATGTGATAGAATGCTCCGAAAGAGCTATAATCTTTTTTCTCGGAAGAACAAAATTCATAATAAATAATGCACTATTGTCTATTAAGTCTCTAAGGAACTTGTTAAGTTTTAAAGATATTCACCGAAATAGATATCATATTGAAACAATGAATGAGGAAAATCATGAGTACTTATGTATCACAACTCATGATTCAAATAAAAAGGTTATATTAGAAAAGTTATTCTCACTTTCATGTTGGTTATATTATATTAAAATTAGTGCAATCGAATCACATGTCATTGTAAACCAGAAGTTTACTAGCTCAAATGAATTCATAATTTGGCATGATCGATTGGGTCATCCGAGAATAACCATGATGCGAAGAATTATTGAAAACTCCTATGAACATTCACTAAAAAATCACAAAATTTTTAAATCTAGTGAATTTGGTTGTACTGCATATTCTCAATAAAAGCTAATTTTAAGGCCATCACCAGTAAAGATTGGATTTGAATCCCCTGAATTCCTAAAAAAGATTCAAGGCGATATATATGGACCTATTCATCCACCATCTTAGATATTTTATGGTCCTATTAGACGCATCTTCGAGATGGTCACATGTGTGCTTATTGTCTTCTCGCAACCTGACGTTTGCGAGATTACTTGTTCAAATTATTTGATTAAAAGCACAATTTCTAAAAAATCCAATCAAAGCAATTCGTCTTGATAATGCTGGTGAATTCACTTCCCAAGCCTTTGATGCTTACTGTATGGTATGACTAATGGAATAAGCGTTGAACATCCAATAGCTCATATTTACATACAAAATGGGTTCGCAGAATAACTTATTAAACGCCTCCAATTAATTGCTAGACCCTTACTTATGAGAACAAATCTCCCAACCTCGACTTGGGGGCATGCTATTTTATATGACGCAACACTTATTCATTTGAGGCTAACCAGTTACCATCAGTTCTCTCCTATGCAATTAGCTTTTGGCCAGCCAAATATTTCTCATTTAAGAATATTCGGGTGTGCAATATATGTTCCCATTGCACTACCTTCTCACACCAAAATGGGACTCCAAAGAAAATTAGGGATATATGTTGGATATGATTCTCTCTCTATAATGAGGTATCTTGAGATATAAACTGAAGATGTATTTAAAGTCTGATTTGCGGATTGTCATTTTGATGAATCAAAATTTTCAATATTAGGGGGAGAGAATAAGTTTTCTGAAAAGGAACTTAATTGGAATGCATCATCCTTGATGCATTTAGATCCTCGATTAGGGTAATGTGAACTAGAAGTTTAAAAGATTATACATTTGCAAAAAATAGTAAATGAATTATTTGATGCATTTTCTGATATGAAAAGGATAACTAAATCCTATATATCAGCTGAAAATGCTCCAATTCGAATTGATGTCCCAGTCGAACAAATGGCCATTGAAAAAAATTTACATCAGAAACGTGGTAGGCATGTCGATTCCAAAAACAAAAATCCTAAAAAAAGAAAAGAGATAAATACTATTCTTGTTAAAAAAGATAAAGATATAGTAAAGTTACCTGCAGTTGTCCAAAATTTTGATATAGTTTTAACGCCAGAAAACGTTCAAGTACCTGAAAATTATAAAAATGACGAGATCTCGATAAATTATGTATTTACATGAGAAAAATGAGACCGAAATAAGACAATTGTTAATAAAATATTTGCATATAATGTGGCATTAAATATCATACATGAAAGTAAGAATCTTGAGTCAAGAACAGTCGAAGAATGTCGACAAAGGAATGATTGGCCAAAATGGGAAGAAGTTATGAATGCTGAGTTAGACTCACTTGCAAAACGTGAAGTCTTTGCAACCGTAGTCTATACATCAGAAGACATATCATTTGTGGTGAATTTACTTGCAAGGTATAGTTTCTCTCCAACCAAAAGACATTAGAATGGAATCAAACAAATTTTTCGATATCTTCATGGAACAGTTGAATGGATTTGTTTTATCCATATAAATCCAAGTCACAATTAGTTGGCTATACAGATGCTGGATACTTATATGATCCATACAAAGGAAGATCTCAAATAGGATACCTATTTACATATGGTGATACATCTATATCATGGAGGTCCATGAAACAGACGATAGCATCAATATCTTCTAATCATGCTGAAATATTAGCGATAAATAAAGCAAGTCGCGAGTGTTTCTGGCTCAGGAGTTTGATCCAATATATTCTGTCATCATGTGGACTGATTAATCATAAAATAGCTCAAACTGTCTTGTTTGAAGATAATACAGCATGCATTGCTCAACTTAAGGGTGGATACATTAAAGGTGATAAAACAAAACATATTTCTCCCAAATTTTTCTTTACTCATGACCTTCAAAATCAAGGAACAATTGATGTCCAACAGATCCGCTCAAGCGATAATCTAGCATATTTATTTATAAAATCACTTCTAAAATCCTCATTTGAAATATTGGTACATCAGATTGGGATGCACCGATTTTGAGATATTAAATAATGTCGACAAGAGGAGGAAGCTGTACTCTTTTTTTATTGGTCAGGTTTTTGTTCCTAATGGATTTTTCTTAGACCAGATTTTTAATGAAACAGTATTCATTACAAAGGATATTGTACTCTTTCTCCTTCACTAAAAATTTTTTTTTCATTGGGTATTTCTCTAATAAAATTTTAATGAGACATATTTCTAATAAACATCCAATGGGGAGTGTGGTTACAATATGGATGTCTACTTAGTAATGACTTGTCCCTCCAATCAAATACTTTTGGGAGATATAAACATTTAATGGAAGATTTTTAAAATTTAAAAAAGTTATATATATAATAAATACATTAAAAAAAAATTAAATTCTATCTAATAGACAGCAGGCAACAATAATGGAATTGTTGCCATGGGCCACGACAGCTTCTGCAGTCAAGCATGTTTGTCTTTGCCTTGGTAAAATAAAGAACACTATTCACACTTAAATAAGGAAAAGTTGGTGTATTTTGCATTAATTATGAAAACTAATTTGATTCATAGAGACATAGAGTTATGATATTACTTGAACACACTCCTCTTCATGCTTCATTTGGTCCTAGGATCAAGGATTACCCTTTTAAAAGGGTTCCTAAGGTTGCATTCATGTTCCTTACCAAGGGACCATTGCCATTAGCACCCCTTTAGCTAAAAGCACGTTAGTGCAACGGAGAAGCTAGAAATTATTGCTTCTTGTAAACGTGATTTTATGAACAAAATCACTTCTGCCTTTATAAAGAAAAAATTTAGCCAAACAAAAAAGTGAAACTTTCAAGAAGCTCTAACGTGCTTTTCTTCTTCAAACGTGGTTACCAAACACACCCTTGGAAGATTGGATTCGGCCTAATTCAAATCCAATCCACAATATGAGCGACAAAGAATTGCTTTGGAGAGCTTCATTTGGTCCTAGGATCAAGGATTACCCTTTTAAAAGGGTTCCTAAGGTTGCATTCATGTTCCTTACCAAGGGACCATTGCCATTAGCACCCCTTTGGGAGAGGTTTTTCAAAGGAAATGAGAGGCTTTATTCGATATATGTCCATTCGCTGCCATCGTTTCAGCCTCAGTTCAGTCATTCTTCTGTTTTTTATAACAGGCAAATCCCTAGCAAGGTATGCTGATATTGATTGATCCTCTTATGGTACACATAGTTTGTTGATTTAAATTTCATTTGTGGATTACTTAATTTATCCCTTAATCCTTAATTGATACCAGTTTGGTTGTTTAGATTGTTTGTTCATCAATTACATGCTTGAAGAGAATTTAGTGTTTTCGTAATCCTGGCTTCTGGTGTTAGTACTGTTTTGCTTTTCGTTTTTGCTATGTTGTAGATTTAGGTGCAACAGAGTTGAGTAACAAAAATCAGCAGTTTCTTGATGAAAATGCAGCAATTTTTTTCTTCTTCAAAATTATTTTAGGTAGCCTTTGCACACAACGGTGACGATTCAGAGTGTGTATTAATGATTAGTCTTGAAGATGAGTTCGAGGGGAGGTGCGACCGTAATCTGCAATTACTTATTCTCTGTTTCCTTTCGTAGTTCTTATAAGAGATATTTGTTGCCATGATTAAGATAGACATGTGTTAGATTCTTCTGATGCATATTCTTAATGAGGAGTTTTTAAGGACAAAAGGTTTGAGTTTAAGTTGCTATATATAAGATAATAAGAACAAGATTGGTTCTGTAGTACTTTGGGCTCGAAACATGGACAATATCTAGGCTTACTTGATCTTATGCTAAAATCTAGTTTATTATAAAGAATGAAGGTAGCAAAGATTGTACTCTAATCGAAGCTATAAAAATTCTAATACCGTCAAACCTTTAGTCAACCGGTTCGACCGTAGTTGACTGAAAAAACCGTTTTATAATAATTAAAAAAATTACAATAGAACCCTAATAGAAGTTATTTTCTTCTAATAACTAAATATAACTACATATACTTCTCACCAATTGTAACCTCTGCATGAGAGTACACATTATAATTTTAGAGTACATAAATTGTAACTTCTGTAAGATATGTAACTGACACTTTTGTTGAGCATATTATTCAACAAGTCTTCATGATTTCTTCAACCATTACATGTCGAATTTCAACCAACTTTCTCTCCATTAGTGCATGGTCAGTTTTACATACAGATAGAAGAAGAAGCTTCATTATAAAGTGTGTTCAAGAACATGGGCAAAGCAATCGCACAAAAATCTATCTTTTTAATATATATGCATGATAAATCAAGATTATGACCCTAAATCCGACTTCCATCCAGATAACATGATATATAAGCAGGGCTGGACTTGCAAAATTAACATTATATAACCTAGTTATGTTTGTTTTATAAATACGATTACACAAATACATGATATTTTAAAATAAACCAAACAAACACGCATTCCAGAAAAATTCTGAAACTTTGAAGCATACTACTGTTAAATTATTTCCACTCCTAGTGATCAAAACCACTTTGATTATTCAAAGAACTATCAGCAGCAACACACAATGGTTAATGCAGAATGCCTTCACATATGGTGAAAACATAACAATTGTTCCCCAGAACAATGGCTCGTTGATTTTTAGAACAGACTTTTCTTACTAGATGAAGTCAAAGTTAATACTGCAATGATGCACTACAACTCATAAAAGATTATAGGAAACGACATATCCAGAATTTCACCACCAATACAAACCGTTTCTGTGTTTCATAATTTACTGATCATAGAGTAGAAAATATCATTCTGATTTGATTTTCCATGTCACCATTTTCATGCATATATTCACCAAGAAATTAAATAAAATACAACAGATAAAAGAGGGGGGTTGGAGGGGAAAAAACAGCAAAGTTCACAGATTAATTAAGAACAATTATTCAACCTAGTAATTCACAAATTAATTAACAACTATTCAACCCATAACAAGTTCATAGATTATTCAACAATAATTATTCAACAATTATTGTTAAAAAAAATACCTAGAAGCTAGAAGCAACGAATCATAGAACAGAGCTGGCGACGGAGGCAGGAACAGAGCTTGCGACGGAGGAACAGAGATGGCGCCGACGACGATGGAAGAGAGCTTCGCGATGGAGGCAGGAGGCGAGCCCGGCGACTGTGTTTCCACTGCTGAGAGTCTGAGACGTTAGCTGCATGAGCAGGAGTGAGGGACCGACTGAGCTTTGAAGCTCCAACTTGCGACGGCGTCAAGATCAGTCCGGCGGCTGAACGAAAGGGAGGGACTGAGCTCACCAGCGTTGAGAGGAACGACTAGCTCGAGGGTGATGGAAGGGACGAGGGAGAGAGTGTGTGCTGTTGCTGCTGCACCGTTGGAGTCCTGGAGTGAGTTAGGATTGGTAAGGGTCGGGAGGGTTACTGGTTAGGTATCATAATGCTAAACGGCTGCGTTTTGCGTTGTTTGGGCAAAATAAAAAAACCGGCCGGATTTCGGTTCGGTTCGACTGACCGATTACCAGCCGGTTTAGCGGTTCAACTCCAATTCTTAATTTTTACGGTTTTGACATCTAATCGAACCGTAATTCTCATCGATTCACGGTTTAATCGATTCGATCGGCCGATTCGAACCAATTTTCAGAACATTGATTGAGACAGAAACACGAGCAAGGCTCACAAGTAATGTGCTCCATTATTGTTTTTGCATTCTTTGAGAAAAAAGTGCATATTATTATGGAAAATCAGGTGCTAATCACAACTACCATAGACTTGGTTTTGGGACCCTCCAATAAATTGAGAAAGACCATTATGGACAACGCTAGTGAGCATTGGTTTCAACTCAGCGAACTCAACCAATCATAAATCATTTGTTATTTGTATACACTAGTTTGTGTTATTTGAAAATAGTCTTCAAATTATTTAGTTGCAATTCAGGTTATTTGACACTAGTTTTTTTGCCTATTTCATGTAGTTGTTTCACAATAAATATGAAATGAGGATCTCTAGACCTAAGAGATTCACTTAAGACCTCTTTGTTTTGTTACTGGTGTTAAATCCTGCAACCAAATTGCTGTCACAAGTATTGCTATATTTCTTTATTTATTTCTTTCTTTGTTTTATTTATTTATTTGACCAAGCTGCTTCCATTAAAAGTTTAGTACGCACTTTTGTACTATCACTGTATGGTTTTTACTTACTTTGGCATCATCAATGCCTAAAACTGGTTCATTCCTATGATTAAGGAGCTTCATAGTGCATATTATTCAAATTATTAACAGCAGATGCCGCAATGAATTGGATCTTCATAATCAATGTTAATCTAATAGCCGTATTAGCATTACCTTTCAGAATTACTCCAACGAGGACTTCAGAAATACAAGACATTGATGCAAATTAGCTCTTACAGTTGTCATTTTATTTCTCATTAAAACCTGGGATCAAAATATCTTACATCACGAGTATACTTAGAAGAACTAGAGTGAACATTAACCCTTCCTCAGCATTTCAACAATGAAATACTTCTAATGTAATAGTTCTCTGGTTTTATAATGATGATCACTTTTGCTTCTCTACATTACTTTTTGACTATATCTGAGTAAGCAATGGTGACAAAGGAAAAACAGATTAAACATTCTAATTGCCCTCAAAATCACTGTAGTGTTGAGATTTGGCTACATCAATATGGAACGAAAATTTGAAATCTGAGGAGATGTATGCTCATTTGCGTTATTAACTTTTCAAAAGTGGAGCTGCAGTTTGGGCTGCCACCAAGATTAAGCAAGACAACTTGTCGATGCATGATAGGCAGATTCTCAATGGTACAGATCATCATTATACAATTAATACAAGAGGCATAACCCCTGAAATTGAAATCAGAATCAGAAAAATAAATACCAAATTTGAATAGAAACATAAACCCAGAAATTGAAATCATGATCAGAAATCAAACAACAATAGCAAATAAAAAATAAAATATCATGAAAAGAGACATAAACCCAGAAATTGAAATCAAAATCATAAAACAAATACCAAAATTTTTTAACCCTAACTCAGAAATTTTAAACAACCAAGTAAATCGAACAAAACCACTAATTGAATGAAATAAGATAAAAAAAATAATTGAATGACTTTAACGAAACAGATTCATGCAGCAGAACATAAAGGGATAAAAAAATGAGCTAAATGAAACAGGTTCGTACCTGAGGCTGAGGCTCCATTGAAACTCTTGAAGTGTAGCGATGAATGGGAGACGGCACTGAGGAGTGAGGACGACAGAAAGACACGATGCACGATGAAAGCAGAAAGAACGATGACACTCTGAAACTCAAAAGGGAATTCTCAAATAAATTGGCAGTAGACGTGGGTTATGTGAAAAGGGAAGAGAAAGAGAGGCTGATGGCAGTGGGTAGGGATTGTTGATGGTAGTGGGTTCTGTGAAAAGGAAAGAGAAAGAGAGTAGAGAGTGTGTTAGTGGGTTTAGTCACTCAGTGAAGGTAATAAACTTAGGATTACTTAAATGAATTTTAAAAATATTTGTGGTAAAAATAAAAATTTAACAATTATTATTAAACCCCATTTGAGTTATATTTATAAATTTTTTATTATGCTTATCACAAAAACTCAAAACACTTGAGCTTACTAAAGACAGACCTTTTTTTTTTAACCTATAAATTGGGGTCAGTCTAAAATCAGCACAGGTTATTTGGGCTTATCTGATGCGCTATTGAATTTGAAGTATTA
>NC_029790.2:133875365-133880693 GCF_000816755.2 Arachis ipaensis | reverse complement strand
ATTGGTAAATATCAATATTAGAGTTATATATATATATATATACTTCTTTATTTTATATTTATTTCTTCTTTATTATTTATTTATTTCACAACATTTTATAGTTTTAGGTCAAACTACTATTATTTGTGAATAATACATCTCTTGTTTTTTTAATTAAAAAAATGATTAGTAAAATACCAAAATCGATTTGATTTTATGCTTTGTTTGGATGTTTGATGGAAAATAAGAGGAAAGAAAATGGGAGGAAAGAAAATGAAAGAAAAGAAAATGAAAGGAAAAATGGATTTTTTTGTATGTTGTTTTGATGTAGAGAAAATAGATAGAAAGAAAAGAAGAGAGAAAATTATATAATAAAACACCATTTAAAAGAAAAAATTAAAGTGAGTTAAGAATTTTATTTTTTGTTATTGAAAGGGCAAATATGAAATTTAACATTGTTTTTCATCCCTTTGCAATTTTCATCACAGGAATGAGATGAAAAATTTTATATGGGCCCTACACTTACTTTTTTGTTTTCCATCCATTTTCCACTCTAAACCAAACAAAGAAAAATGGGCTTTTCTATCCATTTTCTCCCCTTTCATTTTCCTTCCTTCCAAAATCTGCTGTTCCAAACAAAGTGTTAGAGTTTTGCTAACATATATTTTAAGTTATACAGTATTATATTAAATATATTATCCATTTTTTTCACCAAATATATATATAATAAATGCATTAAAAAAATTAAATTCTATATTTTTCGTAATAATTTCGTGAGCCAAACCCTTGTGTTTTATAGCGTCCCCACAGCCCACTCCAAACTGGGGGAAAGAAGAATTGATATAGACATGGGCCACGGCAGCTTCTGCAGTCAAGCATGTTTGTCTTTTCCTTGGTAAATTAAAGAACACTATTCACACTTAAATAAGGAAAAGTTGGTGTATTTTGCATTAAGCCATTAAGCATTTCACTTTTTATGAAAACTAATTTGATTCATAGAGTTATGACTTGTGATATTACTTGAAGACTCACTTTGGACAAATTAAGTTTCCCCTTACCCGTGCTAAGTGCTAACATTTTTGTTGGTTCTGGCTAATCTATCAATCACTAATTCAATTAATCTCCTAACTTATTTAATAATGAGTACGTTTCTTAACACATTTTTATCATATGTAGTATTATCATTCAGCGACAAAATGCTAACAATATGTGAAATTACAACTAATTAAAAGGTATAGCTAGAATAATATGATTAGTAATTTTAGCATTAAAAGAAGTATATATATTGTTTTATTATCTCATTTTTTTTAGACCGTTCAAATGGGTTTATGGACTGTGTTGATAAATAAACTCTTGATAGAGTCCAAACTACACACAAAATTAGAGACTACAAATAAATAAATAAGGTGAATGCTATGGTGCCTAAAAGGTGGTACCTATTTACTAAAAAAAGTTATAAATTAATATTTAATTTAAAAGATATAAAAATAAATAATTTTTAAAAATTCAAAACTTACTACAAAAGGAAAGTTAGGCAAAATTTAGGCACCAAGTAATAGGCACCATAGAATTGGCCAATAAATAAATAGGATCCTTCTAGAATTAATTCACATTCAAAGGGATTTAATTCAATAAATATAAGCATTTAAAATTTCTAGGAATTTTCATGCTTTAAGAATCCCACATTATACGGCAGCCATCTAAGATGAAAAATGGAATGTGAAAAGTACAGTGTCTTACTTTAATAAAGGTTGGCCATTTGGGTTTGACAAATAACAACGTGACACATTTCATTCATTTGTGCCAAACTCCAAAATAACACACTCCTCTTCATGCTTCATACCCAACAACCTTTGACTCTGTTTGTGTGCATACCAAACACAAATGCATTCATCATAGATATCTCTCCAAAACCCCATGCATAGATTGCTTTACATCATTGTTAGTTACTCGCGCCACTACTACTTCTTCTTATTTCAAAGTCCTTTTTAATTTCAGTTTCCAGTTTTCTGCATAACCCCTTAATTCTGTTTGATCCCAATTATACAATTAGTAATAAAATAGTAAAAATCCCTAATTTTGGCTTCAATCATTGATAAAGTTCATGTTTTTATAACTACCCATGTGCCCATATTGATGATCTTCACTCTTCACAACATCACATGTTCAAGGCTTGATTTTTGGCGCAGTCTATGGTATTGGTACTCCCTATTAGATAGATCTATAGCGGTTTTATTATAGCTCATGGTGATTATTGTTGTGCCATAACCTTTCAATTCAAGCTTTGAAAATAACAACCATATCATAGATTTTTTTTTTTTCTCCCCTTCATTTTGATGCCTTTATTTATATTCAGTGATGATGCTGTGTTCAGAGTTGACTTCCTTACAAGAGAAGAAGAGTTTTGTAATTGAAATATTAGATTCTTAGTGGTTTTGTTTTAAGGGTTACCTATAACGTTGTTGAGGGTGCTTATTTTGTTTGTTACAATCTGTGCTGTTTTCTCAGTTATTAGCATATACACACTCAAGCATTTTGGGATTGAGAGTGTTGTCACAACAACAGTGATGAAATCTAGTTTTCAGCCATGTCGTGGGGAACAGGATAGGTTGTTAGACTTGGAAGATTGGATTCGGCCTAATTCAAATCCAATCCACAATATGAGCGACAAAGAATTGCTTTGGAGAGCTTCATTTGGTCCTAGGATCAAGGATTACCCTTTTAAAAGAGTTCCTAAGGTTGCATTCATGTTCCTTACCAAGGGACCATTGCCATTAGCACCCCTTTGGGAGAGGTTTTTCAAAGGAAATGAGAGGCTTTATTCGATATATGTCCATTCGCTGCCATCGTTTCAGCCTCAGTTCAGTCGTTCTTCTGTTTTTTATAACAGGCAAATCCCTAGCAAGGTATGCTGATATTGATCCTCTTATGGTACACATAGTTTGTTGATTTAAATTTCATTGTGGTTACTTAATTTATCCCTTAATCCTTAATTGATACCAGTTTGGTTGTTTAGATTGTTTGTTCATCAATTACATGCTTGAAGAGAATTTAGTGTTTTCATAATCCTGGCTTCTGGTGTTAGTACTGTTTTGCTTTTCGTTTTCGCTATGTTGTAGATTTAGGTGCAACAGAGCTGAGTAACAAAAATCAGCAGTTTCTTGATGAAAATGCAGCAATTTTTTTCTTCTTCAAAATTATTTTAGGTAGCCTTTGCACACAACGGTGACGATTCAGAGTGTGTGTTAGTGATTAGTCTTGAAGATGAGTTCGAGGGGAGGTGCGGCCGTAATCTGCAATTACTTATTCTCTGTTGCCATGATTAAGATAGACATGTGTTAGATTCTTCTGATGCATATTCTTAATGAGGAGTTTTTAAAGACAAATGGTTTTAGAGTTTAAGTTGCTATGTATAAGATAATAAGAAAAAGATTGGTTCTGTAGTACTTTGGGCTCGAAGCATGGACATTATCTAAGCTTACTTGATCATATGCTAAAATCTAGTTTATGATCGTACTCCAATCGAAAGCTATAAAAATTCTAATACCATTATATATCAGCCGTCTAAACGACGCAAACCTTTAGTCAAAAGTATGAGGTTGGTTCTTTGTCTCTCCAACAAGGTTGAAGGGTTTCTGTATTTGATCATATTATGGATAAATGTTCCCCTGAATCTAAGACTACGAACTATGGATTAGTTTAGCAAATTGGTAATCATGATCTGTGCTCTCTTTAGGAAGTAAGAGGTGGTTGCATCAATCAGTTTTCCTAAGGTTTTTAACCATAGATTAAGGTTGTGTGAATTTACATAATTTGTGCTCAGCCATATTATAAGGATCATTCTTAGAGTATGTTTGGCCAGGAGGTAAAAATCGGATTGAAATTTTCATGGACGAGCTTTATGTGTAATTTTAGTTGTTTTACACATTTGAGTCATCCATGAAAAGTTTTCGCCCTCTTTTAACCTCCGGCCAAACACACCCTTACAAAAGAAATGATTATGCCTTATAAACTGGAGACTTGGCTGCATTTCAGAGTTGAGGTTATTCCTGTGTCGCTTTTGTGCTTAAACTCGTTCGAATATTGAAAATACATGAATTTCTCTTTTCTCCTGCAGGTTGCTGAGTGGGGAAGGATGAGCATGTGTGACGCCGAAAGAAGACTACTCGCCAATGCATTGCTCGACATCTACAATGAGCGGTTTATTCTTCTATCCGAATCATGCATTCCTCTCTACAATTTCAGTTTCGTCTACAATTACATGATGGAATCCAAGCATAGCTTCATGAGTGTGTTTGATGATCCTGGACCTTATGGAAGGGGACGCTACCATAATGAAATGGCCCCTCTTGTGAACATAACACAGTGGCGTAAAGGCTCTCAATGGTTTGAAGTGAATCGAAAGATTGCCACCAGAATTGTAGAAGACACGAGATATTATCCGATTTTTGAAAAGTATTGTAGACCAGCTTGTTATGTTGATGAGCATTATTTTCCAACCATGCTGAGCATTGAAGCAGGGAATGCATTGGCTAATCGGAGCTTAACCTGGGTGGACTGGTCCCGGGGTGGCGCGCACCCGGCTAGTTTTGGAAAATCAGACATCAGAGAAGAGTTCATCGATAGAGTTCGCAGTCGTCACCAATGCAAATACAATGAAAGAAACTCCACAGTTTGTGTTCTTTTTGCAAGAAAATTTTCCCCTAGTTCTTTGAAACCTTTGTTGGATATGGATTCAAGGGTCTTAGGCTTCTAACACTTGATATTTTTCACTTTCAATTGAAACTATAGGAAAGATATACATGTAGAATAATAATAACAATAATATAAAGTCTTTTGAAGCTTAGCTTATAGCTTAGTAAATCATATGGCTATGGTGATTGGTGGGTTTCTTGTTCACCATTTTAGACATTTTTTGATGTACAAAGTATATGATTAGCCCTTGTCTTTAAAAATTTACATAATGATTGAATCTTGATCTTCATAATTTGTTTGTGAATTTGCAACTCTTTACATACACTAATCTCTTCAAATGTAGCCTCTATGACACTCAACCACTTTGTAATTTAAAAAAAAAAAAATTAAGGGAATTAATAGTAGCTTCCAAGGCTTTTTATATGTTCTAGAAGCATCCTACTTCTTCAACAAAAAGGACCAAACAAAAAATCATCATATTATATGTATAAAAAAAATTCAGTTATCAATTACTACACGTAGGGCTGTCAAACGGGCTAACCTGGCCCATTTAAACCCGTTCCGTTAAACCCGTGGGTTAAATGGGTTGGATCGTTTAAACCCGCTTTATTCACGTGTCATAATTTTTCAGACCAGACCGTTTATAGTCAGTCC
>NC_029790.2:133871996-133875081 GCF_000816755.2 Arachis ipaensis | reverse complement strand
TCAAAAACCTTTAAAAAAAAAACTTTTTTAGTTGATGGGTCGGATTTTCGAGTCAGATAGAGGAAAATATAGACTAAAAGTGCTACTTTTTTAAAAAAATGTAAAAAAAAAAAATTAAACGAGCCACCCGTTTAGCTCGCGGGCTAACCCGTTTAACCCGTCATTTTTTCGGGTTAATCGAACTCAACCCGTTTAGCCCGAAATTTAAACGGACTTAATTTTGGAGGCAAAGCCCGCCCATTTTGACGGCCCTAACTACACGTATAAAATATATGTTAAAAAATATAAAATATACATTAAAAATGTACGAAACAACACATGTAAATATATACATATATATAATGAAATGACTGGTTTTGTGGATTTTTTTATTAACGCAGAGTATTTTTGAATAAGAAACTAAAAGGTGCAGATAATGTTTTTATGAAGAAACCACACTGTGATATAAACATCCAAGAAAAAAAATTGAAAGGAAGAAGAATGGCCAAGAGAAAATGGATAGCAAGGACACTGAATACCATATACTCATCTATCTCTATCTAGTTTTTGTTTCTTTCTTTTACTTTGATAATTAATTTTAGAACATCTCAAGAATATGAATAGAATTTTGAAATGTTACATTTTCTAGAACTACTTTGGCTATAAAATAAACTTGTGATAATAAGGCTAGAATATCAATTTAGACCTAAGAAAAATAAATAGTGCATTTGAATACTTGTGATATCAAACAAGTCTTCAAAGATTTGAAGGTATCATAGAACATTAAAAATAAAACAAACTAGGAGTTCAACCATCTTAATTTATTTCAAGTTGACCCATCTAAGCTAACATTATGAACTTAGTCCTGTATATGTTTTTAAAAAAAAAAAAAAAACTTTGGCCAAATTTATAGATTCATAATAATGAAAGGGTAATGATATATTATCTTAAAAATATTCTTGCGTGTCCTCTAATTAATAAGCTTATCAATATGTTGGTAGGTTTATGCTCAACTTGATGGGACACCTAACAATAACATTGTTGCAGAAATCTAGCCAACAATGTTGGATGCAATTAAGAATGTCATTAGTTTGCGTTTTTATTTTTTATTTTTTTTTAGTATTTTTAGTTTTTAAAACTTATGTAAAGAAAAAAAAATGTAAACATGAAATAAAAATATAAGTTTGAATTTTTTTTTATATAAAATCCTGAAATAAAAAAAAAGACTAAAAAAGAGAATTTTTATTATTTTGCTTAATTATTTATTTATCAATTCATTAATGTGACAGATTTTTCTGATTTCAATAACCTGACTATTAGCCATGTCCATTAGAACAAGTTGAATTGAACAATTTCCCCTATTTCAAAGAGCTTAAAGAGTTTCTTTCTTCCTCTTTTTGAATTATCAGAGAAAGAGATTAAGCTGTTTAGTGAGTCAGCTATATTTTTCTAACAAAAATATTTGTTAACATGAAAAAAATAAGTAAAAATAGCTCAAATTTACTTTATTTGATATTTATTAATTATTATAATAATTAATAATTGTTAAATAATATAAATTTTGACTTTTTTTGTCTCTTTAGTATTATCATTTTTTAATTAGTATTCTTTATGGGAATACCTCTTTGGATCTATGCTAACGTTTATTGTTACATGCACTAATGGTGCATTGAAATCAAATCAATAATATAATTTAGAACATTTGAAAATTTCTTTTGTTTTTTTTCTCTTGGCTTCCGATAATTTCTAAAACAAAGCCAATTATGTTCCTTTGGACTCATTGATAGACATAACCTTGAATTTGCAATTTCATTGGAAACCACGGTCTTATTAGAAGTTAGTTGAATTTTTCTTTGGTCTTATTATGCGATAGCACTATTTTCTTACTATGCTGATTGATGAATCATTCAACTTAGCAATTAGTAAGAACTATACAAGGATTTCCAAATATAATAGTTCTTGAATGCATGACCACCAATTTATTTCCATTAAAAATTGCTATGCAAACTTTGTAGCATATGGATTCAAAGGTTATGTATGAGGATTTGACAAATACTATTACTTTTCGTTGTGATTACAAGGAAAATGTATGTGTAGAATAAAGGGTTTCAATTATTTTACTTATATAAAAAAATCAGTTATTAAATTAGTTATTTATATATAATATATATTAAAATATAAAATATACATTTAATAATATATTTAGTGACTGATTTTTCATATACACATAATTTTTCTGTAAAATTTTAGGAACTAGCTTAATAAATTATATGGTAATTTTCATTCATCTTCCTTGAAGAAAAAGTGAAAAACCCCTATTTTGAGAAAATTGATGTGAAGCAAAAGTAACCATATGGTAATTTCTATTCATCTTCCTTAAAGGGAAAAAAAAAAAAAACCCTTATTTTAAGAAAATTGATGTGAAGCAAAAGTAACCATATATATACGCCATAGGCCTATGGCCTTTGTCTTTGACCTTAAAATATGATGAGAATATTAACAAGATTAATTAAAGGTGGATATGTGTATATTGATGAACATTTTTAAGTTTTTAACCATTTTCAGAAAGGCAATTTTGATCCGTGGAGAATGGTTCATAGACCTACCCTTCTTTGGTCAACTACTCATGCCAACCAAATTTGATAATCCATTATTCACTATTCCATTTTAATATGTGTTCATTATTTATTCGGAGAAAAAAAAAACTTAAATATAGTCTCAACCAAATTTATTAAAAGAAATATGTAGATATGGGTGGAAATAGGTAAAGTTAGGCCAGACGTTGCTCTTAATAGGCCTGTTATGTAGTTAATTGACTTGAGTATGGGTTGCAGTTTGTTATAGATTCTTTTTAAAGTATTAAGTCTGACTTGTTATTCAGTCTGGTTTGGTGTGAAGTCTGTTAAAAGGTCTGTTAATTTTTTTTTTATAAAAATAAAAATATTATTTAAAAAATAATTTTTAATAAAAAAATTTATATATAATATGTCATATTTAATATTTATAAGAATTTTTAAATTATAAAATATAATAAATTTAAAATATTTTATAATTTTATTAATAATAAAAAAATTATTTATATATTTAATTATGTTTTAACAGGTTC
>NC_029790.2:133870854-133871556 GCF_000816755.2 Arachis ipaensis | reverse complement strand
ATTATATCTTTATGTTTTAATGAGTTCTTCATTTTTTTTCATTCATAATATTTGTCTTTTGATCATTTGAAGAGTTAGAAACCAAAAATGAAGAACTCATTACATAACTATTTATCAAATTAGACTTATTTAATAACTAGGTTATGAAATAAATACTTTGTGTATATTGTACTTAATACTATGTAGATCAGAGGATATAAATAAAGAATATTTAGCAAATATTAAATAAAAATGACAGATATACTAAGCTAAAAAGTTTCCTCAAAATAATAGGCACTACGAAGAAAATGCAGTATTATTTTTCTTGAAAATTCTTACAGTAAGTTAGCTAAGATAATCTTTGAATTGTTGACAATTCTTCAAGAACATTCATACTTACCCCTACCTAAATTTGTATGTGATTGTAAGGTGACAATAAAAAAGGTGTTAATCAATCTGAATAGTGGTTTTCAGAAACTTAATCAGTGAAGATAGAAATTGATATCATTGTTCAACATCATTGATGTAATTAGCCAATAGGGTAACTTCAGGTGGAATCAATGTTTTTGTTAATACTATTTAGAAGAAGTTATTCTCTATTTTGACTTTTGTCGCATCCTTGGCTTGGATGCCAGGCCCGTTGACTAATGACCCAACTTACAATCAAACGTGTCCTAATCAAAATTAAACAAGGATTATTTGAACATACGAATATATATAATT
>NC_029790.2:133870152-133870687 GCF_000816755.2 Arachis ipaensis | reverse complement strand
TATAATTTTAAATATATTGTATATTATATTTTTTTTTATGGTATTTTCCAATCCGGTAAGTCAATGATTAATCTGCCGTGGATCTAAAATTCATTTAAGGGTTTGTCGCTGACTAATAAGTTGGTGCATGCACAAGGTGGGATTCAAATTCCCAACATTTATACAGATTAGTGAGCTAACCACTAAACTAACAATTGTATTATATTATATTAGTTGAAAATAAATCACTAACGTGAGATTGTACTAATTAGAAAATACTTGTAAATTTGATGCACATATAAATAAATTAATACACCAATTTAAATCTAAATGTGAGAAAGAGTGAACATACTGTATACAATAAAATTAAGTAAAACCGTCTCACATAAAAGGTTTTAGTTATACACAGTTAAAATAAAACATTTGATTATTTCAATGTTGTAAATCAATCATATTAAGTGTATACTAAGATTAATTATTAAAATAAATTATTAATATAAAATACAAATAAAAATATAAAATTTATTAAAAATAAATTAAATTATGTATATTTTTA
>NC_029790.2:133867352-133868412 GCF_000816755.2 Arachis ipaensis | reverse complement strand
TTTGTGACGCCATTAACATTTTTTTTTTATTGTCTACCGTGATTTTTAACTCAAATAAGTATACATCTATATTTTTATTATTTTTAATTTGTGCCCTAAAATCTCAATATGAATTACAGTATATTGAAAAGGGAATACTAATTTAGTAATTTTACAAACTACAAATACAAAAGAGAAGGTTCTAGAAAGGAAGACACAAAATAAAAATCTTAGACAGAAAGTGCCACTTGTTGCAACAATATTGGTGTTTGCCAAGGACCATGAATTCCATGGTCCCAACATTGCTCATTACTCATTATTCATTACTTAATTCATTAATAATCCTTAATTAGTATCAAAACACCTCATAAAATATTCTCTACATCTTTACTTTCTGCTCCTACTTTCTACCCTCCTCACTAGTCTCTATAAAATTAATGAGCAATGTTAGAGATCAGTAACTTTTGTGATTGGTAACTATTTAATAACTATTAATGATGATTTATTAGTGTGAGATTTTATCTAATGATTCACATTTTTTTGTTAATTTTATGCTGGTCAAAATTCAATAAAATTACTGGTCCCCTAAATTTTTCCATAAGAAATAACTAAATTACGGATAGTTAGTTTTTGTTAATAAGAAGTATTTTATTAAGAATATTTGTTCAAGTTACCTGATTTTGTGGCTATCAAATTAATTACAACCTTTTGTAGTTACAATTAATTTCTCTTTTGTGCCATGCTAGATCCTATTTTAAATCAAATATCTATTTAGACACGAAAAAATCAAATATGTTTTTGTCAATGCATTAATATTAAGCACATGCGCAAGAGTCCAAATGCGTTATGAACTCTGTGTCTTCTTCTATGATTACAATGAAAATAACCTTGCTAAGTCTTCCGTACTTGATTAACAAACCAATTTCTTAATCAGTGTCTTAAAAGTACAGCTTAGCAAATAAGCAAGAAAAAGTATTTATCATTCATATCAACAGACTATATTAAAAATATTTAGATTCAGCAAATATAATTATAATTAGGTATAAACATATTTGTATTTGGAGTACTTTTACCACTATCA
>NC_029790.2:133865003-133867094 GCF_000816755.2 Arachis ipaensis | reverse complement strand
CCACTAAATTAGTTATTCATATATAATATATGTTGAAATATAAAATACACATTAAAAAAAGTCAAACAAATACAATGATTGATTTTAATGTACAAATAGAATTTTTATAAAATCAAATATAACAATTTAGTTGGTCTAGTAGTTAGCTCAATAGTTTGCTTAAACAAGTATGAGAGTTCGAATCTCGTCTTGTGCATGGAGTAACTTATTGGCCAATAACAAATTTTCAAATAAAGTTTCGATCCACCATAAATTAGTTATTGACCCGTCGAAATGGAAGTATATAGGAAACCAAAAAAATAAATTATACTACGTTTACACTAAAATCAATTACCAAAGTTAGCTATCAGTATAAAATACATATTGAAATATAAATATATATTGAAAATAAATTAAACTACATATGTACGAGGAATGCTAGAGGGTCAGCAAGTTTTGTAATTTGTAATCATCAAGTAGTCATTATTAATATTTTTAATAGTGTGAGATTTCATCAAATGGTGTGGGATTACTCACTTTTTTTTTTGCTAGTTAAGTACTGGTTAGATTTTAATAAAAGTGCTGATCCTTTAGACCTTTTTTTATATATATATTTATACACAAATATATTATTGGATGATTTTAATGTATGAATAGTATTATTGAAAAAAAATATATAAAAAATTATGTAAAGTAAAAAAAACTTAACTGGTTAAGAAAAGGCGCGTGAGATGAAGCGCGCGAAAATGGTAGTTAATTTGCAACGACGTCGTTGATGATTGCTGTTAAGAAGGAGCCATGTGAAACTGGATTCGGTTGAAGATACAACAGAACCAGATCCAGCTGGCAAAACTACCCTATCACCAGCCTGTAATTCGGGCACCTACCCGAACTGCCCGTAACTTCTTCCCGCTCCCCTTCTATATAAACCCCCATTCCTCTAGAATCTTTCCGTCATTCCCCGCAAAATCTCAAACCCTACACCATCAACAAATACAGCAGCAAGAAGAAGCACCAATGGCTTTCTCTAAAGCAATGATTCTTACCGCATTGTCGATGCTTGTCATCGCCGCCGTGGTTTCCGTCGCTACCGCCGCCGAAGCTCCTGCTCCGAGCCCTACTTCTCCGGCTACCGCCGTCTCACCGTCTTTCGCCGCCGTTTTTGTCGCCGCCGTCGCTGCTCTCGCCTTCGGATCTGGTCTCAGGATCTGAGCACGTGAGTCTGGCGTGGTTCCATGGATTTTCGTCTGCTATTTTCCGGTGTGGATTCATAGTAGAGTTTGATGAGTGACTATAGTAGTATATAGACATATCTATATAATATATATATTTTTTTTCTTTTTCTGACTCTGGCTCTCTCTCTCTCTCTCTCTCTCTCATTTCTATACATATTGCTGTGTAGAGATTAATGCTATGTTAAAGTATATGGATCTGTGATGATTTATGATTGTGACGATTGTTTTTAGTATATAATTGAGCTACTATTTTGTATTCAAATTTGTGCCTCTTTTCTCCCCGATTCAAATGTAGTTTGAGGTAGCTCTAGTGCTCTACTCTCACTCACTGAGTCACTGTGTGTAGCTAGCTACAAAAGCAACTGGTTCTACTTCGTTAATTTTTTTTATTGAATTATTTCTTAGTATTATGTAATTGAACTATAGAAATTTAATTATAAATAAATTACAAAATCTATTGGAAAACCGGTGACACTATAGAAATAAATAAATTGATTTAAAGTTTAATACGACAATGGCAAGCTAAAGTTTAGTATGCTTAATTGATTATTGTATTATACGTATTATAGTTTTCGTATAAATTACTAGTTCAATTTATTTAGCAAACAACTTAATAGCCTTGGTGCTGCTAATATTAACGCAGAGTTTGCCACGGTGAATGAAAATTTTGTTACGTGTTAGCATAATATAATAACAGAGCATGAATATTTTAGAAGTTCAAGAATTTAAATTTGAGTATGTAAAATTTAATTTTTAGTATAAGTGTACAACTAAATAGCTAAGGTCAACAAACAGAATTTTGGCTACTTGGCTTTCGATTTAAGAGATTTAAGAATTTACGTCTCATGACTTAAAAAAAAAAAGTGAATGCTATGGT
>NC_029790.2:133848933-133864908 GCF_000816755.2 Arachis ipaensis | reverse complement strand
GTTGGATTTTAGTACAATTTTGGTATTTATGAAAGAAAATACAAGCGTCAAGTATATGTGGTGAACATGAAATTAAGGTGAATGCTATAATGTCTATAATGCTATAGTGTCTATCACTTTGTACTTAAGTTATTAAAAAAATAAATAAATAATATTTAATAAATTTTATATGATTTATTTTTTATTTTAAATATTTTATTTTTTATTTTAAAAATGAAGTTAGACAATTTAGACACTATAACAAAGATATTATAGAATTTACCTAAAAAAAATTAATGAGTAATAAGCTCGGTGGTGGCCATTCGCAAAAACACAAGTGCGCACAGCTGAAAAGTAAACTCCTTTATTTTATTGAAAACTGAAAATGGTGTAGTTACACGTATTGACGCACAAAGAACAGAACAGAACATGAATTAGCGGCTGCTTTCTTATGATGCCTTATCAAAAGACAAAGGTGCTTTCAAATTGCGTCCTTACCTTTTTCTATGGGGCAAATTGCGTACGTGCCGGGTTCCGTAAATTGAAGAACAAATATTGTCAATTAAGTGTCATTTGGTCCTCAATTTTCTTGCTTGACTAAGAAATAGTAAAGTAAACATTGATGTGGTCATTTAGACCCCTTTGTGGACGCCACTTGCATTGCCACTCTGATTGTGGAGTCACTAAGCACACCATGTCATTTTCCACGTAAGCCTTATATTACATAGAAAAACAACACAAATAACAATAAGAATGAATGAATAACGAAATAATAATAAATTGAGTTATGCTATGTGTATATAAAATATATGTTGGAATACAAATACACGTTAAAAATAAATTAAATTACACATTTATTTATACATAAATATAATAGTGGCTGATTTTGGTGTACAAATAGCATTTTTGTAATAAATTATACCAATTTTTCTCAAATTTACACTACAAATAATATTTTTTCTACTTATGAAAATATATATTAACATTGTTTTTCGATGTTTTTCGATGTTAAAATATAGAATAAATGACACTCCATTACGAGCCACATATGTTGGCGAGTGCTTAATAACTTAAATCTAGAAAGAAAAAAAAGTGTCAAATTTTTGTAACTAAAAAAGTTTCGCGTGTAATATTATCTAGTATAAACAAAAATACAAAAATACTTGCGATGTTCTCTCTATGCTAAATCCTAATATTTGGGCCATTGGAAAATTGAAAGTTGTAGCAAAGCTGGCCTCAAATTGCTTTCTTCTAACTTCAAAGCGAAGTAACCAAGTTGTTTTCAATTAGAAAAGAAACTCCTTTCACCAAAGTTGCTAAAAGAATAATAGAATATATTTTTTAAACAATCTTATAATCACCTTTCTTTCTTGTTGCATGTCACACAATAAAGTGATCCATTTTTTTTTTGGTAAAGTATAGAATATAGATAAATAATTCTTAACTAACCAACTTTAAACAACGGTCATTAATAATTATTAATTTTATATTTTTATAACAATTTAAAAAAATAGAATTATCAATTAAAGACAAATTGGCTAGTTGGGTGTTAGTTATTTAGCAATGCACGGATCTTTAAGAATGACAAAACGAGTATTGAGATAATTCACACACGGTCAGAGTTGAGCTACACAACATGGCGTGGTTGTGATCCTATGGGGGATGATGGCATTGATGGAGAAGCCAGGGGTTGTGTGAGTTATGTTGGTAGTTTCTATATTTTTATGTTTCTTTGTATGCTCTACTGTCATGTGTTAAGCTTTCTTCGTTTCAAAAAAAAGTTATTTAGTAAAATTCTTTTTTTTTTTGTTTTGCACACAGTACCTCCAATCCGACTTGTTCACTTTGCGGACAGGAGAAGTATTGATTCATTTTTCATGTCACACAATAAAGTGATCCATTTTTTTTTGGTAAAGTATAGATAAATAATTCTTAACTAACCAACTTTAAACAACTGTCATTAATAATTATTAATTTTATATTTTTATAACAATTTGAAAAATTAGAATTATCACTTAAAGACAAATTGACTAATTGGGTGTTAGTTATTTAGCAAAATTCTTTTTTTTTTGCACACGGTACCTCCAATCCGACTTGTTCACTTTGCGGACAGGAGAAGCATCGATTCATTTTTTTTTGGAATAACATACACAATAAAGGCGTAGAATAATTTTAGGGACACATTCTTAAGCACTTATTCTACTTCTTGTGGTTTCCGTTTTCAATTAAATAATCCCTTGTGTAATGAAGCTATGTAACAATGCTCCTGAACAAATTCTTAAAAATAGAAGGAATGGGAGGTAATTTTAGTTATGAAATGCAAACCTGAATTTACCTAAATTACAAAGGACTTTTTTTAATTGTTATGCACATGTTGAGGGACCATGTTTCAAATAAGATTAGTGTCACATTTCACAAACAAAAACAATACCAACTTTTTGGACAAAAATCATAAGGTGTTTGCTACGATACGATGATAAATTCATACGTACCGATATATTTAAAATATGGACAAGTAATAATAAGACATGTGGAATTTATTTTTCACATCAACATTTAATTTTTTCTTTTTTAAATATATATTATATCATCACTTTTACTAAAACATCTTTTTAATTAAATAAAAATAAAAAATATTTATTTATTTAATTTTATAAAAAGACTTAAATACCTTTTTTTTTAACAAAATCATTTATCTCTTCATAAATTTTAATCAATTATTCATACCAAAAAAATTAAATAAATTTAAAAGATACTAAACAAAATCACTTTGTTTTTTGTTTGCTGGTTCTCACACAAGTTACACAACCTTCATCTCTAATTGTTCGTACAAATAACAACTAGTTTATATACGCAATACAAATAACAACTACCAATATTATTTTAGTATACACTCTTATATACTTACCGCAAAAGTTGTGGGTAAAATTATTTTAGTATACACTCCTATATTATTTTAGTATGCACTATATTTTTTGTTGACTCTTTTTGAAAATTAATGTTTCTGTCTTTAGTTCAATTATAGTTGAATTTGGGTGAAGCTTAATTTTCACTCTAGCATTTCGATTTCTTGAACCATTTCTGTGTTGTAAGCTGGACAAGTAATGGTTTTAATCAATGTTTTGAGAATCGGTTCGAATCGGCCGGTCGAACCGGTTGAAAAGTGATCCGCTGCGAAAATGACTCGGGCAGATGCCAAAACCAGCATTTTGAAAAACCATATAAGACTGTCGAACCGAACCGGGACCCAGCCGGTTTTTTGAATTTTCGCAAAAAGCCAAAAACGGCGCCGCTAGGATTGAAAAAGACTTCATATAGGCATTTTTAACAAGGTTCTGAAAATCGATTCAAACCGGACAGTCGAACCATGAACCGGTGAGCAAGACGGTTCGGTTAGAAACTATAATCACTAAATTAAAAAATCGTTATTGAACCGTCAAACCGGCCAGGCACCGGTCAGTCGAACCTATTCGGAACCCGACCGATTTCCAAAAATTCTTCACCAAGCGGCGCCATTTCGTTCATTGTAGAAACCATGGTTCTAAAAACCGGACCGAATCGGCCGGTCGAACTAAAAACCGTCACTAAAAACGGTTCAATCCGCTACTAATAACCGCTAAAAAAATCGTTTAAAAACCGTCGAACCAGCCGAAAACCAATCGGTTGGACTGGACCGATAATCGGCCGATTCGAATAAAACAATGCCGTTTATTATTAAAATAATTAAAAGTATTTTTAATTGATAATTGATAAGTAATTTAATAATGCATTAAATATTGATTAGATATAATTATAATGAAGATATGTTCCTAAATTAGTAATCTTATAGGATGGACAAAACTAACCCTGTAAAAGATTCTACCTGTTATTATATAATATAAGCTAAAACCCTAATTTCCTACCCGATCATCACTTTTCCGATAATCAGTTCCAAAGCGGTTTCCGTCTTTTCTCTCGCATCAATCGTCGTTCGCATCAATCGACTTTCTATATTTTCTTCGACTGTGGAAAAGATATAGAATCAAAGGGCCACGTTCAGCTTACCTGCGATTGAAAAGAGAGAATCGCAATCTCAAAGAACGGATCCGCGACCTCCGGGGAGAGGAAACGACAGAGACAGACGGAGAAAGCAATGGTAGCAGGGAAGAGAGAGCGACGGAAACTGAAGGAGAAGAGGCATAGTCTACAATGCTCCAAAAGGTGATCGGGTCAATGTTAGTGTGTAGGGGATTAGCTTTTTTTTTTCGATCAATTCTGTAAAAATGTGGATTTTTTTTGTTGTTTTTCAACAAAAAATTTAAATAAATAAAAATATAATTCTTTCATCCTTTTCTCTCCCTCTTCTTCAATTTTTGTTCCATTTTTAGTGACTGTTTTTAATTTTTGATCTTCTTCTTCGGTCTTCTTCTTTTTTACTGATGCCTCGTTCCCTCTGTTAGTTTGTTATTCTGTTTTAGTGTGACTGTTTTCTAATTGCTCAATGGCTCGATTGCTCTGTTAATTTACTGATGGCTCTGTTAGTTTGTTACTCTGGTTTACTAGTTGCTGATGTCTTTTTCACATATGAATAAGCTATTTATTATTTCTAATAAGCTTAATTTAAACTTGATAAACTAGATATAATAAAAATATTAATATTAACATGTATTATGATCCAATTTGAATAAATAATTTAAACAAATTTTTTTAGAAAAAATTTAAAGTACAAGGACTCTTATTGATAATAGCTTATATACAAAATATTTTGTGTTTGAATTTTTAGTTATAGAAATATGTATTTTAAAGTTGTAGTATTTGAATAAATAAATAAAAAAATACAATTTTTTTTACAAGAAAATAGATATTAAAATAACGATAATAATAAATGCTTGCCACTTTTATAAATTTGTTGGCAAAGAACATAAAAAAAGAAATCAAACAAACATTTCGTACACGAAGAGATACATAAAAGTTGGAGAGATATTACAAAATAAGAAAATGACTCTACAATTGTTACAAGTGAATAAGGGTGTTTTTGTATGTGGTGTTCTTGTATTGTGCATGATATGGTAGGTGAAAATAAAAAACAAAAATAAAATGTGTGTCCATGTATATTTTGTTGGATTTTTTATTTATATAAATTAAATAATTATATTAATTACCGATTTGCGTAATTTGTAGCGTTTTTACGAAAATGCTTACATGTCATATTTCGTTTATATAGTAAACGAATTGAATTTACACGTATTTTGTTCACACTGTAAACCACATGTATACGTGTAAATTCAATTCGTTTACTGTGTAAACGAAACACATGGTTTACTGTGTAAACAAAATATAATAGGACAAATTTGCAACAGCTATAAAAAGGGTGTGCAACTACAACCCATTATATTCTTCACAACAAGTTCACCACCTCTGTCTAAACCTTCTCCAAACCAATCATAATGTCTACTAGTGTATATTTGGTTGTGTGTATCCCAATTAACGGAGCCATGTTTGAGTGTGAGAATTCGGTGCTCCTCGATCAAGGTGGGAGTAAAGAGATTGGGAGGATAGGGTATAAGATGTCAGTTCCAATAGGAAATGGAGTATTTTGATTTCGTCTGTTTTGGCTGCGTGACAACGATCATGTGCGACTGATGTTTGACGTTCATGGTAAAATCAAGTGTGAACAAGTGATAGAATTTTTCGCAGAGGTTGGTGACGTGAGTGGTAGTGGATCTGAGCAGTCCAATTTTGTGCAGGATGATCAGCCCCTCGCACTACCGTCTATCTATGTTGTTCATTCGATTTATGAGATGGACATTGACGACGAAGAATCCGACGAAGATTATGTTACTAATAGCAACGATAGCGATTTCTCACAAGATGATGACGAAGAGGAACTTTTTTTCGAGACTCCAATGCAGACAAAATACACCTAAATTTAACATTTTAATAATACGATAAAAATTTAGTTACTGTAACTCTTTTAAATCACGTACACACATACAAAAGGTATAAAAGTACTCAGCAGTTGCAAAAGTTAGAAAAAATATCCATTGCCTTAAAATTAATTTTGTCCATTGGTTAAAAGACATTAAAATTTTATCCTTTTTTTTATTTTTTTAAATGAATCAATTAGAAATTAGCAAGCTTTTGCTCTTTTCATCAACGTTGAGTTATTCTCTTTGTTATGAAACTTGATTACTTAAAAAGATTGGATCTTTCCTATCTTTATTTTGTAGAGACTGATTGGTTTGATTGAAAATATTTTCAACGAAAACTTTTTTAAAATTATAGAACAAAGTGAAAAATTCTATTAAAATATTTTCAACTCAAAATACAATACTTTTTTATCTTAGAATAAACGTTGAATCTCTCCTGTTCTTTTCTTTACATTTTTTTCTTAAGAATTAAGATACATTCACTGCTGTACTTTCATGCAGCCAGGCTTGATTTTTGTATTTTTGGCCTATATAATTAAGAAACAATATGAAATTTTAATTAAAATTAAATATATATTTGTTAAGTTTTTTTTATTTTATTTTAGAGTAAAGTATCGTTTTTGTCCTCAACGTTTGGGATATTTGTGTCCCTAACGTTTAAATCGTGCTATTTATTTCCCTAACGTTTGTAAGAGTAATTTAATGTTATCCTGCCGTCAATTATTTATTTAATTTTTGTAAGAGTGGTTCAATGTTTCCTAAATTTTTTTGTTCAAATTTTATTCATTTATTTTTCGGTTTGATGCGATTTTGCTATTTATTCATTATTTATTTAATTTTGCCATTTTTCTGCCCCTATGAACAGTGGCACAAGAAGGGTATGCCAACAATGGAAATGCTACTGGGGATTTAAATTCCGATGATAGAGGTAAGTGGTTTATGTTTCCATGTGATTGTGATGTTAATTTTTTGCATGTGGATACAATACGGGAAATGATTATGGGAAAATGCATAACTGCAATTACTGTAATAGCATGACGCTAATTTAAGTCATTTGAGCATTCTTTTTTGTTTTTGTCCGGGCGGAAAAGAGAAGAGCTTGTTAGTGTGTCATATTTGGTTTTTTTACTGTATAGAACATTTTAGTGTTTTGGAATGTTTCATAATGTGCTAGATGCTTAATGCTGTAGGCAGATTTTAGTGTTTTGTAGTTGTTGGTTTTGCTTGTTTTGGAATGCTGAATGCTGGTTTTGCTGAAATGTTTTGGGTGAAGCTTTTTTTGTTACTCTGTTTTGGACTTTTGGTCTGTTCCACTGCCTCAGCCCCACCGTCGTGCTCCTTGTCCCGCTCTGTGCTCTGTCTTGAAGGATCTAGTTCATTCCTTAATTGATTGAGCAGGTAAGTACATTCATCTTCCCCCTTGACTAAGCCTGGTCGAGTTGGATTTTTCACAACGATACTACAATCTCTGCTCTCTTTAAAAGTTTATTATTATTTTTTTTTAACTGTAATTGTTGTTTTAAACTTTTAATTGGTTAGTTAATCTATAAATTTTTATCTTGCTTCTTCAATTGTTGTTTTACTGTGATTTAAGATTGTTAATGATCTTGAATATTGATCCTGATATGCTCTGATATGCAAGGGTTCTGAGAATGGTGACACTGTGAACTATGCAACTGTGGTCAGGGAAGTGAAAGCATATTTGAAGAAAGGTGTTGCAGCAAAGGAATTGCAGTCACATATTGCTGCATTTCCTGTATCTGCTCAGGAGAAGATGAATGCACTTCTTGAAGGATTATTTGATGGCGTAGAAAAAGCCTTTGGAAAAGAAGCTATCAAGAGGAAGAATCACCTTGCTGCTGCAGTTGCTGGAGATGACGAGGGATCGCAGCTGTTATTGCTCAATGCTGTGATGGCAATAGATGGATGAGATGAAATTCAGAACAGTTTCATGTATGCGAACTAAGTTTCAGATGAAAAACTTATTAGGGCCTGGCTTCGTAATAAATATCATGTATTAGGATTAAAAATACATTTTTTCCCCAAAAAAAGGGAACTAAACTAAGAAAATACTATTAGGGTTCATTGATTCATGCATGTACATTGTCTGCATCTTGTCTTAACTGCTCATGCTTCTCTTTTTCAGCCAATTGTCAGCCTCGCCTTTGCTGGAAAGTCTGAGTATCTCTTGTTTGTTTCGCATGGTTTAAAACCACAACTGTCTGTTTGGAGTATGTCAAAGTTAGCTATGGCTTGGTCATACCGGCTTCAAATAGAAGGTTTTCTTTTAGACTTATTATTTTTACCTCCAATAATGTTAATGTGCATCCTAATGATTTTGTTATGTCTCTTGTAACTTCATTTTCTGCAGTGTATCATAAATATTTTTTTCATCAAGAGACATAACACTGATGTAGAAAATAAATTCTACATGCCTTATTATTACTTGTCCATATTTTAAATGTATCGGTACGTATGAATTTATTATCGTATCGTAGCAAACACCTTTAATTTTCTGTCTTTGTAGAAGAGTTTTGTATAGATAATCATTTATGTTTTGTCATACTAACAGAGAGAGGGGGGAAGAGATAATCCTATATGTCTTGGATTAATTTTATGTGCTTAATTAGAACACATTTTGGCAAACTATATTAGGGAAATTAACCATTTTTCAATCTGATATCATATTTGCAACCTGTCCTTGCCACAACTATCATCCAAAAATCTAGATAATAAAAAGGAACAACCCAGTTGTTTATAAAGTAAAATACTATAGCTCAATAAATAATGCACAAGAACAAGAATAAATTCAAAATGAATATTTTAATATTATACAACAATTGTACCAAATACATTGCTCTAAAAATAATTCTACAAAGGGATGTCAATTCCCTGGCAAATTGCCAAGGGAAGAGAACCTATCTGCCTAATTTGCCTATGGAATAAAAATATACACATTATATTATGGCATATGCATTCATGATCTTGTGCCCTATATCAATCATATTGGATATTCCAATTGGCCAAAGCAATTAGGTCCTTCCTTCATCCCTTGTAACTTCTTTTTCTTACAATGATCCAACCCTATAAATGCATCATTTATAATTCTTGCATCTATTTGCATCATTACAATAATCTACTAATATGCCCCATTTTGTATTTACAAAGAGGGATCAGGAAATTAATAGTAATGGCTAGCATAAAAGATATGATCATGTAAAACACTAATAATAGATTAATCTTCATTAGTGCATTATCTTATGAATTATGCACTAAAACCCATGTCATTTTCCACGTAAGCCTTATATTACATAGAAAAACAACACAAATAAAAATGAATGAATGAATAAAGAAATAATAATAAATTATACCAATTTTTCTCAAATTTACACTACAAATAATATTTTTTCTACTTATGAAAATATATATTAACATTGTTTTTCGATGTTTAAGTTCGGTTATATTTCATATTCTTATGGGTAGTAAAAGAAAAATATTAGACAATAAATTTAATTTTAATACACTAATACTACAAAAAATTTTATGCAATTATTCAATTAAATTAATGTATTTTGGATAATTTTACTAATGTGTAATGTATAATTAGCTATAGTTTAAAAATGACGTAGTCTCTCCATATTCATCTAAAATGTCACGGGTTCGAGTCTCTCTATCCTTGGTTAAAAAAAAAAAACTCAAAAATAAATTTTACACAATTAGAGTTTGTGTCTAACCAACCTTGAGAACAAATAAGTGAATTCCATGCTTTTATCATTTTGTATAATCTAATGACCTTTCAAGTGAATGTTGAACAAACATCTCTCACTAAATGCAAAAAATCCTTAGCCATTACAAGAAGATTATTAATTAATAATTTAGTATCTTTTTTTTATACATAAAAGTTAGTTCTATTATAAATTATCATCAAATTATATAATAATATTGCATTTTTTTGTAAGCCGCCGGTAGAATTTGGATGTTTGTGGGTTAAAAACGGATAGAGGATTAGGATATTCTCAACGCGCGAGTAGGATTAAGAAAGTAGGATTAAGATTGGCTCCAAAACCTACCCTACCCTATCCTACCCATTGTCACTCTTATAACACATTCACACACACTATAACAGACATATAGATATGCTATTTGTACTTGGCCGCCTCTGCAAATTCAATTCTTCTATGTACGTCTATGTACAGAATCATGATTGACACACTATTTCTAGAGACTCATACTACCATTATTATGTTGTTTGTAGGTTCAAATTAATTAAACCCAAAACATAAACTCTCTTTACTAAGCAGGAAAAGAATTAGAGACGCACAAAATTTACAGCATCAAAGACATTACTGCCGGAACCAAGAAGGAAGTTAGGCTTCGTTGAATTATTCCTATGTGAACTATTCTCAGCCGGCCAATATATTACCAATTTACTTTTACTTTGTTGATTGAAATCGACAAAGTTTGTCGATTAGGAGGTAGTTTTTAAAGCAATTTGGAATTTATGTTTATTAGAGAATGCAATGCAATTAGATTGATATTTTATCTAGCCGTACTATTTGAACTTGGAAACTCTAAGAAAATAAATGGTCATCACTTAGAAAAGTTATTGAGAAACAAGACACTTAAAATATACCAAAAAAACATGTTCATTATTGTCTGTTAAATCTATAATCAATTTAAATATAAAAATAGCAAGAGCATTATTCATAAAACAGTGTATTTTGATAGATTAATCCATGGCATCTGAAGATATATCAGTGTATATATCAGTGTCAGTATCAGTGGAACTAAAGCTGCTGGTATCGCTAGATACTTCATCGGATCCCTCATTCGGAGTGATGGGAATCCATTTGCGAAATTCCTCAATAAGATCGGGATGGCCCCGCAAAAGTGTAGCAACCTGCATGTATAAACTTAAGTACAGTTAACTTCATGTGAAGTTTGATACGTGAGAGTCGTTAAATGATTTGACAAGTTTAACTATATTGTCATCTAATAACGCTCGGCTATTAACTTTACATTAAGTTGACTGTACTTGAATTTTCACCAATAATCACAATACAATAGGAATAAGGGACACATCACTAACGTCCGAACTTAGTTGGATGATAGACTTTCTTCCATCTTTGTACTTGTCCACCTTATTTCTTAGCGACTCGCAAATCTCCATATCGCACTTAAACCGATCCTATATGCATCATCAACACACAAATGTTATTTATACAATTCAATTAAACACAGGATTTGACTTCGGAGTTACCTTGATCTTTTTCCAAATTTTCCAAACTTTATAGGGGTCTGTACATCCACCAAGCTTAGTCGACCTTCATTAATAAGAAAATATTTTATAAAGTATTACGAGCAATATATATTGGATAATTTTATACACTATAAATAAAAAAGAGGTATATGACTATGACGTGACTAATTAAAACAAAACTAAGACATCACTAACTCCTTACTACTTGAATGATGTTTAAAGAAAAAAAAAATAGAGAATAACCTTTTCAACCAGTCCCAATCTTCAGTATCACTATCCGTATCAGTATCCGTATCCGTAGATACTTCATCATCGCCCTCATCCTGTAGATCACGGTTCTCCAAATGTGTTGCTGCCAAGTGGTGGGAGAGTAACGTGCATGAATCTTGACGAGTACGGGGAATCCATTTGTTAAACTGGTCAATAAGATCTGGATGGCCCCGCATAAGTATAGCAGCCTACATTCGAAAAAATATTATTTGTTCACCAAATATTTTTTATTTTTTATTTTTTTTATTTTACCAAAGATAGGAGACTCGAACCCGCAACTTTTTAATTGAGTATGGAGAGACTATGCCATTTGAGCTATTACTCATTGGCAAAATTTGGAAAGATAGGAGACTTGAACCCGCAACCTCTTAATTGAGTATGGGGAGTCTATGTCATTTGAGTTATTACTCATTGGCCACCAAATATTTTTTATATTCATATAAAAATACAATTATTAATTAATTATATGTTTAAATTAATATCTTGCAACTTTAAATTTCAATTATTCATGCAAAATACAACAAAATAAACGAATTATGATCATATAATTAACAAAGAGTATATCATTTTTAACTTGATAAAAGATATTTAAGATGAACCGGTTAGTAATAATTCTTTTTTATAAGTAGTAGAACATGTTTTAATAAAAACAGTTTAATTTAATTTAATTTAATTAATTTAAATATAATAAATTTATACCAAAATTCGATGGATTCAACCGATTTTTCCACTCCAGAAAAAATGAATTAAGGTATATAGTTTTTTTGGGAGATAATAGTTTTTTTATGATTTATTTGGAAAATTTTCCTTCCCATAACAATAATGTATGTATGCATTGTTGAAACCAAACAATCAAGACAGAAACAATAAGAACAATAGAGACATCACTAACATCTGAACTCAGTTGGGTGATAGACTTTCTTCCAGTCATGTACTTTACTACTTTGTTTAGAAGCGAGCTGTAAATATCCAAATTGTATTTGAATCGGGCCTGCAAGAATGATGAATAAACCCCAATTGAAATTAATTAGAAAAAAAAATCTATATTCTGTCGACTTTACATAGATGGATATATTTAAATTATAAAACTTTTAAACTTTAACATTTGGATAGGATATAATTCAATGTTTGAAAAAATTAATTATAAGAAATATCATTAAAGATATATTTGTCTCTTTATAGAAAGATTTGGTTCTTTTTTTTAAATATTATAAAAAGATTTGGTCCTTCTTAATAATTTTAATATTAAAGATCCTTTTTAATAATTAAATCTTCCTAACGGTCCTTTATAATAATTTTTCCAAAAATGAATTCAAATCGATGTAGTACATATGCAATTTAAAATAAGAGTTAAACCGATATGATTCAAATAGTAACAGATTATATTGCCATTTATACAAACTAGAGTGCAAAATATTATCTTATCTTATTGGGAGTGCAATATCTTGTTTGCAAATATACGTTTAAAGTTAGAAACTTATCAAGTGAGCAAACGAGATAACAATGTGAAAAAATATTAGATTTATTTTATTTATATAAAAAAATTTCCAATTTAAATATATGAAGACATAAAACAACCATAAATATCTAATTTCTAAATAAAAATAATCATATATTAAATGAATTCAAATACTATGAAGGAGGTGACCGGGATTTTGGTTTAGGGTTTAGGATTTTGATATTTAGTTACCTTGATGTTTTTCAAAAGTTTAAGGCGTTGTATAACCGCATCAAGCTTGCTTTTGTTGCATGGACGTTTATTGGATTTAAATCTGGGTTTAAATCTTGGCCGTACTACACCCGGACATGGTGCACGTTCCTTCTTCATTATTAACCCTATTGAAAAAAATTAAAAATTATCACATGATTAAAAGAAATAGAAACAAACCTGTAACGAAACAACTCACTAAGCCAAATTAAAAGCAACTATATCCTATTGTTACATGAATCGGAAAAAACTGATGAAGTGCAAGAATTCAGTTTTAACAAGGGGGATTCAAGGAAACAAAGAAGGAAAGAAAAAACTCATACTTGAGTTATCGGTAGAAATTCTGGCTTAGCTTTTTCCGATTGTGAAAAGATGCTATTTAATAGTATTTATAGTCCTCCTTTAGCAATGAAACTTTTGAGAGGAGAGAACTTTCTATAAACACTCGAAACAAAATTCTTCTTTGAACTTTCTAACAACAAATAAATTGAACAAAAAAAATAAAAAGAATATATCAACGCTAAAAGAATATATTCTTTCAGTGTTTCCTTTTTTTTCTTTTTCTTTTTCTTTTGAACTTTCTATATTTTTTCACAAATATACCTCCTTAACAATATTCTATATCTATATCAAGTATTTTAAATTATACTTCTCATTAATAAATTTATATTGTTAGTTTATCCTTTAATATGAATTATTTTTTACGATATATCTATGTTACTAGACTCTTAGTATTCTTTGAATGTACCCTTAAATTATCAAATTACATTATTTTCATCTTAATAATGAATTTTTTACTCACAATAACACCGGAGTTGGTTCAAGTAATATACCAAACGATCCAAATATGGATAGGAATCCTATATTTATATTTATTTAATTTGAATTATTTCTACAATATCTCTATGTTACTGTACTCTACCGAATGTACTCTTAAATTCTCAGCCTACATTATTTTCATGTTAAGAATAAATTTTTTAAATATTTAGATACTCATAATAAAAGCGAAACTGATTCAAGTAATAGACCGAATGGTAATAAATATGGGTAGGATTCCTGTATATTTATCTATAATCTATAACAATATATAATGCCAAAACATAGAGGTTTGGTGTCCAATTTTCTATTTCCTATTTTAACCCTACTAACATAATTCAAAAATATTATACAGTTACTTAATTTACTAACAGTTACAAAAACAACTTCTATTCAATTCTTTACTCCCACAATCTCTTTTTTTTTATTTTGGTCTGATTTTTCTTTATCTTATGAACTCTTCTCTGTACCGCACAATTATTTAAGTGAGTTTTTTTTGACATCTTAAACTAGGTAAAGACGATGTCAAAAGATTTATTTTCGTGGCCATATATGAAATAAAAAAAATAATTATAAGCCAACAAGTGTCGGTGATAAATAATTTTTTGTATAGATCTTATTATATTCGGAGGTCTTCATTTAAATTATGTTTTGTTTAATTCTATATTGGTCTTTGTTTGTATAGTGTTATTTTAAGTATATCTGTGAGTACTGTACTCTGATGGTCTGTCCAGTAGTTTAGCCTCATTCTAATTATTCTATTAGAATTTTTTTTAATCATAAAAAATATATCTTTTTTATTTTTTTTTTATAATTTCATCTATTTTACTGGTTTTTTATTTTTTTACCTTCAACGCTATCGATTTCATCACATCCATCGTTACAAATTTTATTTAGTTTTATTGCAGTTATTATGTTTACGTATAACTTCTACCTATATTTTTTTTTCCTCTTTAATTTACTTATCTAATTAATATTTTCATGGTTCTTTTACTTTTTTTTTTAATTTGTTCTCAATATTTCATGTACAAAAGATAGTGTTCTATCTTTATATTTCATGTACAAAAGATAGTGTTCTATCTTTTTCTCTTACTAAGGAAGAACTAATTTTTTTTCATATTATATGTATTTTTTTAAATATGCCTGTATCTATCAATGATGAATTGAAAAAGCCTAATATTTTGTTAAATTTAAGGATTTTTAAATTACTTCATATGTGATAATATTATTTTTTTTATTTTTAAATTATTAATTATACAGAATATCATATTTAAAATTTGAGTACATGAATATTTATTTTTAAATTAAACTAAAATAAATGAATTATATTACAAAAATATAATTTATTTTGACTTTTATAATATCATTTGTTTGGCATATGGCACTGGTTATTTGATTAACATATAAAAGATGTAACATATAAATAGTGATAATTAATTACGGTGGGTGAAGAGACGGTGGAAGGAGAAGAAAAAAACGAGAAAGAACAAAGTAATATAATAACAGCGATTAGACAATGATAGGTATGTGTATAGAGAATAATAATAAGAGAAAGAATAGTGTTTGATATAGTAAGGGGATATAATAAAAATTATAAGTTAATAATTTAGAAAAATAATGAAATTAAAAATATTTAAAAAAGTTAAATATAAAATTAAAAAAGAAAAATAAAATATTTAAAAAATTAAAAAAATTTTAAAAATTAAATATAAAATTAAATGCTTTATGTCTTACTTTTTTTAGCGAAACTTCAACAACTCATAAAAGTTAACGGAATAGATGGTTATAAATCAAAGTGATAGACAAGATTAAAATTTGCGATAATAATACTTGGTGATAATTAATTACGGATGGTCGGGTGAAGAGAAGATGGAAGGAAAAAGAAAAAACGAGAAAGGAGAACAATGACATACAGGTATGTGTATAGAAAATAATAGCAAGAGAAAGAATAGTGTTTGATATAGTAAGGGATATAATAAAAATATAAATTAATAATTTTAAAAAAATAATAAAATTAAAGATAATTAAAAATT
>NC_029790.2:133848073-133848911 GCF_000816755.2 Arachis ipaensis | reverse complement strand
AACTAAAATAAATGAATTATATTACAAAAATATAATTTATTTTGACTTCTATAATATCATTTGTTTGGTATATGGCACTGGTTATTTGATTAACATATAAAAAATGTAACATCTAAATACTTAGTGATAATTAATTACGGTGGCGTGAAGAGAAGAAAAAAACGAGAAAGAACAAAATAATATAATAATGGCAATTAGACAATGATAGGTATGTGTATAGAGAATAATAATAAGAGAAAGAATAGTGTTTGATATAGTAAGGGGATATAATAAAAATTATAAGTTAATAATTTAGAAAAATAATGAAATTAAAAAAATTTTAAAAATTAAATATAAAATTAAATGCTTTATGTCTTACTTTTTTTAGCGAAACTTCAACAACTCATAAAAGTTAACGGAATAGATGGTTATAAATCAAAGTGATAGACAAGATTAAAATTTGCGATAATAATACTTGGTGATAATTAATTACAGACGTTCGGGTGAAGAGAAGATGGAAGGAAAAAGAAAAAATGAGAAAGGAGAACAAGGTAATATATAATAATAATAACGGCGATGAGACAATGACATACATGTATGTGTATAGAAAATAATAACAAGAGAAAGAATAGTGTTTGATATAGTAAGGGATATAATAAAAATATAAATTAATAATTTTAAAAAAATAATAAAATTAAAGATAATTAAAAATTAAATATAAAATTAAAAAAAATATTTTTAACAATTGAAATTATGCATGAGAGTGCTTAGTGCTTTGAATATAAATTTTTATCTCGGCTTCAAATTAAATACGAATTAAAAATAAATAATTAAACTTTATAAAGTTTATTAATTTGTA
>NC_029790.2:133846917-133848029 GCF_000816755.2 Arachis ipaensis | reverse complement strand
ACATATCATTTTTAATTGAATAATCTTGAAGGGTTTATATATTTATTTTTATGGTCAATAAATCTGACAGTTTTTTAAGACTAAAAAAGTTATTAATAAGAAGATGTACGATGAATTAAGAAGGATTTTGTTCAGATACACAATTTTTATAATTTCCTATTTTATTTATTAATTATTCTTATATTTTGATATTTAAAACGAAAAAAATAAGCATTCTCATTTATTCTATTTTTCACTATTTATAAAAAAATAAAGAACTCTTCATACTTAGATTTATATTTTGGCCTACCACTTAAAAAAGATAAAGACAAATATCAATATCCATGATATTTAAATAAAAATTATCTTTTGTAAATAATTAACATGTATTTTGATTTATTTATATTTTTTTGAATCAGAATAATGTTAGTCATTATTTTTTGAATAATATTTTAGTTTATAATAATTTTAATTTTAATAAAATATAATATAAATAAAGTCACATCAACATTAAAATAAAAAATAATTTATCTAATAAATTTGAAAAATGAATAATATATTAACAAAAAGATAATATTAATTTCTTAAAAACAATAGAAAAGCGGCTGAACAGGCACGTTAGTGCCTGTTGAGCCGCTAGTTTTAATAATTGTGTTGAATTCTCTTACTCAATTGTTGAGCATTCTTGCATTGCTTTGGTGCTTCGTGACTTGTTTGATATTGATGGGTGATGAAAACTTTTAAATTAATGCTTCATCTTTTATGTCTTTCATGACCCACTTTTTCTTATTTGAACTTGATGCTCAATATGTTCTTCAGGCTTTGATTATACTCTTGCATCAAGTGTTAGTTCATATTCCCTTTGCCTATATTGTTTTTTCACTCACATGTTGTAGCTACCATGTAGTGAGAACCTTACCCTTATTTGGCATTAGCCCCCGCCTATGTTCTCTTTGCTTTGTTATAGGCTTAATTTTCTTTCTTTTTCTCTTCTTCTAGGTTGGCCACCAAGAAAGGAGGAAAAGGAAAAGCTTCGACATGGGGCAACAAACAAGTCATCCGCACAACCTTTCGAAGAAGCTCATCAATTGTAGCAACCCATCCACCTTGCTCTTCTTTGCATGCACCGAGGA